>NC_054083.1:44298268-44405768 GCF_017562075.2 Anopheles merus | reverse complement strand
ACCTTTTGAACTGTAATACCAATCCAGGCAAGAGTACACATAACATTTCAGAACCGAAATTATTGATAACCTATCATTCCCTTATCAATCCTTGATCAAGCAAAATTGAAATATATTAAAATATTTTTCTATTTTTTTCAAGAAATTATCATGTCAATAACATGATTTCCTCTAAGTTCTTTAGGTTGGCAATTACACTGCCAGCATAAGATCGAACTACGAAACAAGTGCAGATGATAGAATTATACTAGAAATTGTTTCGTAAAGTATAGAGCTATTGATTCCAATTGGATGAGTAATGAATTACGACAACAACTAGAATTCCTTCTCAAATCTAATCGATGTTTTCTTATAGCCTTTCTCCAAGCCATCTCTCCAAGAAAAGCGCAAAAAACGGCTCAAAGTTGGTAGTAACTTACTGGAAAAAATTAAGGTAATAAATAAAACTAGACGAGATCACTTCATGATCACAGTGAGGAGCAAGCAAAACAACAGGAAGCAAAAACGGACAAGCTTTTCCCAACTCGTCGCAATCGGCGCTGCTGCCTGATTAAGTGGAACAGCTTTCAGCACACCAGCAGTGCGGTGTGTACAATTTATGAGCAGCACATAAAATCATCCCCACACATTCCCAGCCGTGGTGATGTTTTTGCAGCAGCCCGGGAACGTCCATCACGTCCACGTCACGATACTCGAACTCGACCTACAGGAGATGATTTTTTGCTGTTGCTGTTATCCATTTGCACGCAATACACCAAGTGCAGCAAAAAAAAATACATCTCCTTGTAAGGTCCACACATCGAACAGTAGTCGCCTTCACAGTGGTGTGCTCACACACAAACAGTGTCCCTTGCACGTACCACCTGAAACAAAAAATGAAACAATTGAAGCAACCCTGTTTTTTAGCTCCATAGCGCTCAGGACACTGCAGCAAGTGGAACAGAACCCCACTATCAGCTCACTCACTCACAGCAGCGGCAGTGAGTGGCAAGTTAATATGTCAGGCCCTGCAATGATGGCGAGGTGATGATCGTCAGCTCTTTTTCAATCGCGATCGAACGAGATTGGACGCGCGCGCGCGGGCGCGATCGTATGAATTATGCATCGGTTTGGTACGTGTGTACGCGTTGTGCAGCAAATTAGCGATACAATATAAAATCAATCAGTGTGCTAGACAGCTTTTTTTTGTTGTTGGGCGCTTCTTTTCTAGCCGGTTGGAACTTTCCTTCAATGGCAAAACGGGGTGGCCCAGAGCGATCGCCCGTTGGTCTCGCGTTCCTCGCGCAAGACGCCACGTCAAGCCTTTAAAGGTGCGTTTCTGTACGTTCGAGCCAGCTGGTGGTTTGGAATGTGCGTTTGCTAATTGGGGAGCTAGCCGGGCAGCTTGGCAAGCGAACGGTTGCGTCTCGGTGCACACCCGTTAGGTGTTTCTTTTTACAGCCGCCAATGGTTTAAGTCGGTCAGAAACCATTGATGAGATCGATGTTAGAAGTAATGAAAAGTGAACTATTGGTGGCTGGTGATTCCCCCTTAACTAGCTTAAGGGAAGAGATCAACATGTGTTTCCATCCCGAATCGCTTTAGACAGGAGCAGATCGTTATACAAATAACGCTCGCCACAAAGGCCAACAGTACAAACAATTGATACAGATCACGGTCCGTACCGATTTTGGGCTACGAAACGAACCAAACAATCACACACAACAGCATTAAAAACGATTTCAAACAATAACGACTGCACATTACAGCCAGCCCCCGGTGGCTCATCATCCCCCATTTCTAGCAGGAATGTTCGATTCTGCCAGCGTCGGGCCCAAGCGAGCGAGGCGTCTGGGTGCCTTATTTTCTCTCCTGCACATTATTTCGAAGATGTAATTGCTTCTCATTAGCAAGTGTGGAAAATTACATACAATCAACACATTCGAATTACAATTACCGGTGATGATTTGGTTAGAAGTAAATAATTGTCTGTTTACTTTTGGGAGCTTCTCTGCCTACCCGCTCTTAAAACCCCTCCAAATTCCTTTCCCAGCCCAGGTGCTGATAGTACCCCCGATTCCGGCTCAACCTCAAGGGTGCAACCCCACACACTCGCCGACGATTGCTCCCCGACGAAAGGGGGTGGGTGAAATGCGCAAACAGCGTAAACAAACGATCACCTCGAATAAGCCACACAGACAAGGGCATCTCGACGACTTCTCTCCTGCCTTTACCCCCTCTCTCTCTTTCTCTCTATCTCTCTCTCGTCATTTGAATTGCGTAGGTGCCCAATGAACGAGGGCAGCCGCTGTCAGCCGGACCGAGGCCGTAAGAACAATCAATTCAATCAATCGAACGAGCGGGTATTAAAGTTAACTGCCGCCCCCTCTCTCTCTCTCTCTCTCTCTCCCGGCGAGTAAAGCTGACCCACAAGTGAGGGCAAAGGAAAATCAGCCACCTATTATCCGGCAAAGGGGTAGAGGTGGGCGGAGGTTTGGAGCCGATTGAGGTGTCAGGGAAAATCAAACAAAATCAAAACACCCAAACGGACGCCAAGCGAAGCATTCTTTAACGAACGCAAATCACCCAAGATCGCTGTTGCAGGAGGTGCTGGGGAAGATGAGGAGAAGGAGGAGGAGGAGCAGGAGGAGGAGGAGGAGAGAGGCGACAGGGGAAGTGAGCCAAACCAAAACCATGCAGAGCCAACCAACCCTTTAACAACCAGCTCTTGCTGATCGAGGCAAATCAAGGGGCGAAATTATTGGATATTTTGTTTTACAGTTCTCGCGCCGTGTGTGTGTGTTTGCACGTGTGTGTGATGCCTTGTTACGAGTGCGTAAAAATTTTCTCGATGATCACTAACAAGCTAGTTGGGTTCGTATGTTTTTTTTTTGTTGGTGTGATCCAACATTTGTGGGTTTTTTGAATGATTTTCCTGCGCGCCGTAGGAAGCGTGTTTGGTGGTGGGGAATGGGACGGCGATGGTGTCGGTGATTATGGACATGGACATGGCCGGAGGAAAACAAGGGCGCCCGTCATCATCATCATCATCAACAGCAGCATCGTCATCACAACCACACACACACACACACATCAACACGTTCTTGATGGGGTGCGTCCTTCAGCCTCCACCTTCACAATGATCTCGTGTGTGTGTGTGTGCATGTGATCCTCTGCCAAGAAGGGGTTTGCTGTGTTGTTTCGCTTTTTGACAATCAACTATTATTTTAGGCCACATAATTATGCAAGTGTGTTGAGGTACGCGTGATTATGCGCCAACAAGACGCAAGAGGGAAACGAAATCGAACCCCCCCCCCCCCCCGACCCCCTCCAAAAAGAACCAAAACAGCGGCTTTCGATGATGGTTTGGTGCGGGAAAGAGCTGAACGGGCGCACAAGCGAGAAACTGCCTTCTTGGTGGCAGAACGCAACGCTGGCACGGGGAAGAGAAGCGGGTAATTCTGAAAATTGAAAAATTAAAAACACATTCCACCATTGCTGCGGGGCATGGGATGGGAAAAGCGTGAAACAGGGGGGATGGCGAGAGATGAAGGTCTGAGGGCGCCCAGTGTGTCCCTCCAGTGGGTCGTTTCTGCAACGCTCGGCTGCGTCCGGGAGGCGCCAACATGGTAATAACATTTTATATTTCTTCTCCTTTCCTTTCTTTCTTTCGAGCTTCATTGATATTTATCGTTTTTTGCGTCCCTCCCCCAACTCCCTGGGGGTGCAATCCGCTGCTTCCCTTCTTTGGGACACCATGCCGGCACGATCAGGGGCAGCTTCATTCACGGACCGAGCTCCAAGCTCCAAGCCAAACACCCGTTGCTCGTTATCCGCCGTGGCGACCGGCGGCAGCAGCGGGAGTCACACCAGCAGGTTATGTTTTATACGTTTTTATGTGTGACCATACGTGTGTGTGTGTGTGTGTGTGTGTGTGTGTGTGTGTGTGTGTGTGTGTGTGATTGTTTTCTGTATGGCTCTCCCGTTTGCCACACTAGCTCATTAGCTCACGAATGGGAAGGAGCGAAACCCATCTCAACCCCATGTTGGCCTCCGTTTTTTTTTCTTCCTTTTTTCCAGAGAGCTTGGAAGTGATCCCCATCGTGATCGAAGGGGGTGGAGGATCATTTTTTCAATTCAAATTTTCCCCTCTTTGTTTTGTTACACATCATCAGGTGGTCTCCTGCCCCGGGATGATTTGGGCGCATTTTTTTTTCGCTCCGTTTTATTCTTCTTCTGCTGTTCTCGCACTGGTCGCAACATAAATCAAATCTAGTAGGCAGCTTCACTCTAGTTGCGGCCCTGCGTCTGTGAGAAACAAAACATAAAACCATAGCAAACGGTTTTAGAACGGGCGCCACCAGCAGGATGGTTCAATTCGATCCACGCGGGACACGATCCGTGATCGAAGTGGGTTGCTGCAGCAGCAGCTTCTCCTCTTCACTATTCGTCCCAAACGCTAACGGTTTCCGGTAGGGGTTGGCGAGGCTTTCCCTTGCAAGCCAGGGAGTGCGGGAGTGAATTTATTGCCCGGCGCCGAGCTCCGTGCCATGCCCTTAGCGTAACTGTCAAGCGCTCGAGCGGGGATAATGCGGGGATACGCCACTGTGGAGTGAACAAATTTCGGGTGGGTTTTGGTGCGTATAATTTTATTACGTGAAAAATGCGTCTCGCCATGCGCCACATTTATCACGCGCGCGCGCGAGTTTATTTGCGTTCGTCGCTTGATTATACACATTTACGTGTCAGGTACGGGATCGGTCTTGATCGTGAGGAATTGTTAGAACATTTTGTAAGCTGACTATTGTGTTGATTTGTGCCTTTGCTTTGGTAATACTGTCTGCTTGAATTGTCTTCAAAGGAAGGTTGTTGTTTTGCTTGTTCTCACTGATCGGTTGTGGCACGCTGATTAGTGTTTGATCGCTTTCGCACTATTTGTAGAAATGTTTCTTTCCCCCACAGAACCACAGAGGAAGCAGAAGGAAAGAAGCTATGAGAAGCTTGTTTTTAATTTATGTTGACTCTATCAAATTAATAATCACTCATAAACGAGCGCCGTTGATTGCGAGCGGTCGAGGAAGTGGAAGCTTATTACACTTCGGAAGCCGTTCTATTCCCTTGGAGCTATCGCGTAAGTGCAATAATTTATTCATACTCGCAGCGCGGTAAATTGAAACCCGGGATTGATGGATTGATAAATTGCACGCCAGCACGAATCGGATTGCAAATACATCGCGCGCACCCGTCCGCGAATGTGCCGTACCGTGCCGGTTAGCCGTCAAGCCCACGGGAGGGCGTTATTGTTATGATCGGTCGACACGCACGGCCCAAAGCGATAGCGAATGCAGTAGAAGCTGTAAAAACACCACTTTATTATACACCGCGTCACCGCACTCATTAAATGGGTGAGATCGTAAATCACGATAGTGGATGCTTGGGTACAATTATCCAATAATAGTACGAGCGGCTAGAACGATTTTACGGATAATGATTAGCTAGCTTTCTAGAAGCGGTTAGGCAGTCATAATGGGAATGATTCTTCCGCCCCAACCACAAGCCACTTGTTTATTTTAGGAAGGCAATAAATATTGCTTCGAAAAAGCAGTTACAGGACCTAGTTCTGTTTGAAGATGGGGTTCAAAAACCCGTTAGAAATGGAAGGAAAATTACCCAAAACATAACACTTTGCATCGATAAATAAAAGCCACAGCAACTGTTCTGGGCACTTGTCGCTTTGGCTTCCTTCAAACAACCTGACTGGGTTAGTTCCACACGTTTCGGTTGCGATCATTCACAGCTTTTAACTGACACCCACTTGTACAGCACTGTCAGCTGTTTGTCCCGAAAGCTGTCACCTTCGAACGATCGCTCCTCGACCCGTTTTGCTTGCTTGATCTTGATCAGCTCAGTTGAGCTTCGTTTATCGTGTTTTTTTTTTAGTTTACAAGGAGAAGTGAAGCGAAAAAACCGAACATCCCATTTCCCAAACCAATATCAAGATCCTGCCAGGACGGGGGCGATCGTACCATTTCATGTCCCCGGTTACGGATACGGTGATGTTCCCTTTTTTCCTTCGCCTCGGGTGTGTGACAAGCACTGTTGCGGTGCGATTAGGGAACATCCTTTACACATTCGCGTCACTTGTCAATTGTTTAAATTGTCATCTTAACGGTAGACACACACACAAACCACGCACACCGAAGGCCCGAATGCAAACGCAAGTGTCAGTTTCTGCTTTACAGAGCAGAGCAGAACCCGTGTCCATCACACGACACGACACGATCGTTGTTGGCGCTGTCTGCGCGGTCCCGAGACGCCCTTACAAAAAAAGGGGCTTAGAACGTCGTCCGAATACCGTCTGGCCGTGCTGGCTGTTCTAGTTTACGTTACGTGTAAAATATTCGGGCGCCAGGACCACATGCTGACCCAGAGCAGCGCCCAGACGGACGGCGGGGCCGTCATATTTTCCCAGGCAACGCGGGTCCGCCAGGGTCTGCCGCCTCCGGGCGCAGCCGATGTCGCTGCGTCAAGTGGTTTCATTTCTCTCATTTCAATCTGGTAGGGACGTACGCGCGTCTTGTCGCTGGGCTTGTAGCTTCCCGGGATTCCGAACGCCGCGAAAGTAACGCCCTGCCCTCGGTGCGATCGCTATCGAACCGGGCAGGCAATAATGTGTGATAAACTTTACACTTGTCGCTGAGCGTGCGTTCGTGATGTGCGTGGTGCAAGTGGCTAACATCGATGTCCTAAAGCCATCAATTTGTAATAGGAAAGATTTCTCCTGTGGGATTCGGCGGAAGCTTTAAGGCGCCAACGGCCAACGGGACAGGCTTGTTAGACCCGGGAGGGTTACATATAAATGAGAGCTCCCTTGTTTTAGGGTGCATGTGTTTTGTTTTAACATTGGACCCACTGCCGAGCACTATCACAATATTGAATGTTAGGGCATTATAGCGAGCGCAGAGGGGGGGTAAAAGATTTCTTCCCACTAATTATAGGTTTTCAGGATATAAATAATCTCATCACACGGATCTTGCGGACGCCACAGCGCGAAACACAAGGAGCGAGGATCGAGCGTTATTTGGTAAGGGATTACTCTATACCATTTCGGCTGGAGAGCGGGGTGGATTTTGATTAGTGGCTTACTTCGTTCCGCGCACCAGGCCGTAGCCGATGTTTCGGAGGTTTCAATGGTTAAAGGTTTGAGAGGGGCGAGCGAGAGCGAGAGAGTGAGAGTAATTATAATCTCGGATCACTGCAGCACTCACCCTGAGCTGTGATCGGGGCCTATCGATGGCTGGATATTATTAAGAGGAATGGAGCGATGATATGGGCTACCCTTATTTTCTTCGCATCTTTCTCCCTATTTCTATGCACAAATGTGGCTCGTAAAAGCTTTGTTTTGTGGGCCTGTCGGGTGGTTGGGAATTTTGGTGCTTTGGTCAGCCATGTGTTTAAAACACAACCCGTTTATTTGAAAGCATTGAGCAGATTGTTAAAGTCCTTGAGCGCTTGCGCTTATCTTAAGACTTTGTCCGACACCTTGCACTATTTTGCTTCATGCAAATCATGGGAATGGATTGGCTTTGGCACCCACAGCAAAAAGCGTCTAGTTTGAAGGACTTTGTTATGATTTTACGAGTGCTTAATTTTCATAAACATTCATTCGCTCTTTACGGTGACCATTTTTTGGGGTTTTTTTCGGTTGTTGTTATGCTTCAAGGATTCTCAACGTTTGCAGATACTTCAGGAAAGGCACTAGCCAGTGCTGTCGCACCATTCCCTGCGGTTGTGCACCATTTACCATTAACATATAGCACGTTTTGACTTTTCTAAAAACGCTTAAACGTTGACAAACAAACACTGTCTCCGCCGGTACTCGGAGAGGGTACGCAAACGGCGGCGCAGGTTTGCACCGTGCGTCCATTTCGACGCTGAGAAACGAAAACAAAAACAAACGGCCCCACGGACGTACCCGGGCATCCTTTGCAAACACAAAAACGTGAGACGAAAAGCTTGTGCTTGTTGTACTTGTTGCTTTGGTTGACTTGTGTTGTTGTTGTGCTCGACGACTTTTAACATCCGTCTCCGTCCAGCTCGTGAGCTTAGAACCAACGTGGACGTGCAAAGATGAAAAAACGGCTCCTCAAGTCACTGGAGACAGCACACGATTCCGGAACAAACAAATGCTTCGGGGCGCCAGCCAGCCAGCCAGCCAAATAACCAGCCCGTTAACCACGCAAAACTGGCAAGAAGACAGAGAGAGAAAGCGAGAGAGAAAGAGAGCGAGAGAGCGAGAATCTTGAAAGCGGTGTGCAGGAAGGATACAGTACAAACACAGATGGCGCCAGAACCACATCCGGAGCGGAGTAAAACAACAGCGTTTACATGCCAATTGAGCAGCCCGAAGGGTCTGGGACCATCGTGCCGTGCCGTCGGGGTTTTGTGTGTCTTTGCCCTCCCTGGTGGTTGTTTTTGCTGGGCCGGGGGATATTTTTGCTAGACGCCGTAAGGACCTTGGACACAAACGTGTGGAGAGTTGTGTTGGTTGATGCTATGCTGTAGTTGTACATGCGAAAATTTCATCTTGGGTACTTTTGAACCATTGTGGGTTGAGAGTGGACACAATAACCTACATATTTTACATGGTTTATTTGATGATTAATTGCATTAATTGAATTAAGATAGAAATATTTCCATATATTCCATAATTTCATATAGCTTCAGCCCATTGACTTATACTGATGTGTTTGGAACTAACTCTGTTGGCAGCTCCTTGATGATCTCCATATTAGAAGCGTATTCCAATTTCTATAGGAATGTTATTGAAATTTGTTATTTGTTATTGTAAAATTACCATTTGTTGCGACTTTGCAAACTTAATTGATGAAGATCCTGAAACTTTTCCATTCGCATCATATCGAATTTTTGCATTGATTCGGCGAAAGATGGAAGAGCAGAACTTAACAAGATCTTGAAGGTACTATGTCCAAGTTATTTAGAATTTGAATAGTAAAATATAAGTTTCAGGTTGATGGATGTCAATATCTTCATCTGAGACGTATTGACTTGCTGAACGAAGTCTATAACATATCCGAATGCCAAGCCTTTACAACAGACAGGACAGTTCTTACATGGGAAACAATCCACATCCGATCTTGTTGAAGTCAGCTAGGCACTAGTTCTATGCACATTTCCTATGTACTTCCCAAATTCTATGTGGTATTGCGAACCAAAATTCCAAACAATCTCCTTTGCTTCATCCCCAGCTCACCCAGCTGTACAGAACATTCAAACTGATTCAGCTACTAGTACCAAACCACTTACCGTCCACTTTTGGTGATGATCATCTCGGTGCCGATCTTGTGAAACTCTCGCCACAGCTCCTTGTTTTGCAGCTTCAGCTCGACGCCGGGCAGCGAGTAGCGGGGCGGCAGCGCCATCGCATGCATCGGTGGCACCGGAACCGGCAGCATCGTTGGGAACGGATCTGAAACAGCAACAGTAAGAAAAAGAGATGAGGTGAGAGAAAACTCCCGTAGCTTCCGCCAGCTTCCAGTACAATGACAACGGTTTCTAATGTCCTATTCCGGTGCGGTGTCTTCTTCGCGCGAGCGCGCCAACCCCCCGCACCGGAAGCGAAATTAATTCCGCTTCGTTATCCCGTCCCAGCGAGGTGACGGTGGAAGAGAAATGTGTAGTAGAAATGGGGAAGAACATTAAATAAACATAATTAGCCCAATTCGATTAGCTCTCTAGGATCTCTCACGGCGCGCGCGTGTGTTTGTGTGTGTATTTGGTGCTGCTGCTGCTGCGTTCATGGTAAAGCTTTCGAGGATTGCAATGATTTTCTGCCTTCTCACGGCACTGGCGGAAGAAATGCGACGAGTGAAACATCGGCCAAGGAGAGGAGGTCAAACTCTCCTACCGATCTAAGCAGGCGATGCGGGATCGAAGGTTCGTTGCTGGACCACCGTCGCCCAGGGCCTGGGGGAAAAAGGGCTAGACAGCAAGGGAAAGGGAGGGAAGAAAATTGAGAAGCTCAACCAGTTTGTCAGTGCCCTGTCAAGATGAGGTTCGTTAGATGTTTATTTCTCGAAACGTCAGCTCCCTTTCCTCCTGCCTGCCGTCGCGCCCTCTCTTGTTCGCGCTCTTTTGTTTCAACTCACCCAAGACTGTGGTGGCCCTGTGTGTGTTTCTGTGTGTCTTTTTTTCTCTTTGGTTCGCATGTTTCTTGCGCCGTCGTTTGTGCGCCCCCGAAAAGGGATTATGAGCCGTGAAAATGGAAATTTCATAGTCATTTATTTCGAGAGGAACGAGGAGCTGTGTGTGCTGGTGTGTGTGCGTGTGTGTGTTTTAGTGGAGAAAGAGAAGGAGAGAGTGATGGATTTAAGGGAGAAAGAGAAGAGAGCAACGAAGATTCGTCTCACGCCGATCGCCGAGACCGAGTGTGGCAAGTGTCCCAGCGGCAGTGTCCAGAGAAGCAAGAGGAAACAACCCCAGAAGACGAAAGGAGAAAGACAAAAAAAATTATATCATTAATTCGTTCTCGTTACACAAGTCGTGAGGCTTTGGCGCCGCCGATTTTTCAAAAAAACAAAAAAAAGGGAAACATTCATATCCACATTCCACACCGCCGTCTTGGATCGCATCTCGCGGTTTTCGCCCGTTTGTATCTATCGCCGTCTCGCTCCCGCTGTCCGTTCGAGGCAGTAGTTTCGTGGGGCAGTTCTTTCTACGCTGCATCCTTCGTAGCGGGTCAGCACACCGCAGACACCGGCTTTGGGGTCTCGGTATCAAAGTCTCCACCACACCACCACGAGCAGTATCTTCAGCATCATTCAACCTCCACCTCCATCCACGGCACCCGCAAAAGAAGCGGGACGAGCCCCAATGCTCCGACCAAGCGCGATCGTATGTGTGTATGTGTTTGTATTGCACGGGTTTGAGGGTTTGGAAGGGAGAAAGGAATAATTCTTTCAACACGCTCCCAACCCGGCAAGGGAGGGAAGGGCCCAGCATCATGAGCGGCAGGCGAAGATGATTAAGATCATCGTTTGTTTTTCTCTTTGTTTAACATCACGCGTCCCAAAGCGTTCGTACGGGTTGTTTGTGGGTTCGTCTCTTGGCTGCTGAGTTTCGTTTCATTCGCTTATTCAAACTCTTTTCTTTTTCTTTTTTGCACAAGATTGTGTTGGAATGAATGCTTTGGAGTTGGAAATTGAAGCATTACACATTAGGGCAGGTTGGTGCTAAAAACTCGCTAGACCATAATGATGCTATTGGAAATTTGGTTGATGATGGTTTTGAAATTAGAAAATCAACATTTCAATATTGTTAAATTGTGCTGAAATGAAATGCTATAACTTATATAAATAAGCTACGTTAAGAGCCTCATTTTAAACATAAAGACATCCTATTCATTGGTGATCTACTTTTTGTCTTATTTTGTAACAATACGCTTTAGGCAATGTCATTTCTCTTCTTTTTGAATCGACAAAGAAATACAAACAAACCAACCCATTCTAAATTCCCAAGCTACTCAGCTCTCTGCCTGGCACGTTTCCTATTTAGCTTGTTAATTTAGCTATGATTGAAATCGGACACGAGTTAAAGAAGTACGTGCCCTGCATGGCCCGAGCGCGCACGCACGCACGCACGCGTTTCGTTATGAATGGGTATTTTTCTATGTTTTGTCCACCTTTTTTTTTTGTTTCTTTTTAGTCCACCAAACGACCACAGGGAAAAGCCCATTTCGCGAAAGCCGCTCATCATCATCATCCATCGCGCAACATCGTGGTTGTTGCGATCGACGACGGTGGTCCCCGAAGTTTACGACGCTTATGATCCACATCCGGAGGTCCGATGTCACGACATGGACGAGCGTGGCACCGCTTGCACACCGAGGGCGCCATTTTAATGGCGAGCTTATAGTGTCTTGCTGCAATGAGTGTTGAGGTGAAAGGGCAGCGGGAAGAGGGAAGTTTCCGCTAGGCCTGTGTATTAAAAAAAAACCCTATTCCACGAGGTGCTAAAATTGCTTTATGGTACTTTCTGTCGCGCTAAACAAACTGTCGTACGGCAACCCGAAACGAAAATTAGACGACGAACGCGGAGCACCTAATGAATGAACCCTTTCTTGGGCGGCCCATCTCCGGGTGTTAGAACAGGCGAGCGAGCGTAAAAGGGAAACAATTGTGTGACATCTGTTATCTGGCATATAGTAAACATTTACCGAGTAGGCTACGTGGCAAGTAATGCGGAGGCGCAATCGTCACGCATCCGTAGACAAACGTGCTTGGGTGCGGGGGGGGGGGGGGGTCCACATGCAACGTGAAGCCGACGGCGATGCATGGGGTCGGTGAGTGATTGCAGCGCTTAAAATGATTAAACGTGTCGATGGATTGCACAGTGATGTGTTGTTAATTTATGTGACCTGTGTGTGTGTGGCTTGTTTTCTCATCCTACAGTATTGAAGTCATGTGTGGCATCTTGTTTTCTTATCACAACTTGCCATCCGGCTCGTTTGCATATCTAGACCTCCCGGGTTGAAGATTATCGCACATACGGGGAAGGTATATGATTTAGTGTTTCCTTGGTAGGAATATGATGCACTTTTAAGATGTTTTTAGCATAGTTTATGTTGCAACGGCTTTGCTGTGGCTGTTTATAGTGGAATAGCTGGTTCTGTAGCGATCATCTAGCGCTTTATTAAATGTTATTAATCGTTTTACGAATTGGATCTATTTTAACTAATTTATAACGGATGATCTTATAATTCAACAGATTGCTGTTTTAATTTTAAAAACACTCAAAATTATGCATTAAACTCTCCAAATGAACTCCGGTTTCAACATTTGTACACTTTCTATTCCACAAAATATAGCCTAACACTTGTTGTGTCTCTTTTTGCTGAACCATTCCTGCAGTGAAACGGGCTGTAAAGTGCATCCTTAACCCTCATTTCTTGTCTGACACTTTTGCCCAGGTATGTTAGCATTTTGCCTCCGATTATGATCTTGATGTATGATTTATTATTTTCACCAAAAATAAAAGTCTTCCACTTGGGACATTCCTGGTTAGCGCCACTCGATCGTACCCGCATCAACTGCCCACTCGATCGTCCTTTCCCAGTCCTTGATCGTGCAAACGGTGTGACGTTAACGGTGACGTCTAGATCGATCAACCTGATCCTGCCGTACCGTTCGGGACAGGAAAAATTGACGAATTGTCTTCCTGTGGAATTAATTATACCTTTCTCCAGTGGGAGATGCATACACCTCCGATATCTGCTAGCTTACCCCGCATCACCCACACGCACCACACGGACTGGACACGGTCTTTCTCTGCTTCCTCGATCGATATCATTAATCATTTTGTCAATTTTAGAAACAAAGAAGGGACTGCTTACGATCCTTATAGAAATACCTCGAAAAAAAAAAAGGACTCGCCCGGTTTCATCACCATCATCAAACATCATCAGAACATGCTCACTCGGGCCCGAGGCAACAGATTGGTCGAGGTTCGGTGGTTTCGGTGGGACTAATTTTCTAAAACAAACACAGCCGTTAGGCGCACGATGCCGTTGCGGGCCCGCTTGTTACGAAGGGGAATCGAACAAATTTTCCAACTGTTTTCCCCCATCTTCCCTCTTCCCCCGTTCCCACCCGTGTGGTTGATCGTTCGTTGATGGTTCTGTTGAATGGATCGGAATCTCATAATGATGCGTTTTGCAGCGGGCCAGAGAGGATGCAGTTTTCGGGCATCCTTTCGACCGCAGCGGGGAGGCGGCCATCATTTGTCAGTCGAACGCATCTGTCAAGCAGCTCGACGCACTCGATCAGCCCGTCAGCCATATCGTGTGTGTGCGTGCGTGCGTGTGTTGAGGTGCATTCCCATCGGTTCAATTTTCCCCCGAGAGCTCAGAAGCTGACAACTGTTTGGGTTTGGTGTTGGTTTTGGTTGGGTCAGGACTGTTTTTCGACTTAATTTTCCCCCTGGGCTTCTCGGGATGTCGGGCAGGCAAGGGGGAGGGGAAACCGCACCACGAATGCGTCCTAATTGGCAGCATCTCGGGACCCTTTTTTTGTTTCTTATTTCTTCCTGTTTTTTTTTGTGTTCTTTTTCTTACCTGGTATCCGTTGCAACATTTGCTGGCGGTAGATTTCGTGCGCAATGTGCTGATGCATGCGCAAATCGATCAAATCCGTCATGGTGGTCGCCGTTTGTTGCAGTTTGTTGGCGTAAATTTATTTCCTCTTTTTTTTGCGTTTAGTGTAACTCCCTATTCCCTTTTTTGCGGTTTTGGGGTTGTTACACTAGCATTGTAGGGTATTTTTTCATCTCACCCAGTGTAATTAGCACTTTAACACTTTATTTTAATACTTTTTGAGGTTTCTTTTGCTCTCAGGACACTTTTTGCTGCACTTCATGACAGTAGTTTTATGAGTAGATTATTACAGCCCTTTTTTCACAACAAACATTCACCAGTTTTTCTCACATGAAATTTCCATTTCCAGCTACAAAGCCGTTGTTTACGAACTGCACCGCAACTGGGCGCTCATGGTTAGTCCTAAATAAACACAACTCTTCGACCAATATGGGTTATTTGTTGGAACGGTTCACACAAAAACGCCACTGCAAAGCACCAAACTAATCGCTAAGCGGTTGACAGTTCACGCAGTGAAACAATGAGCACAAACACACGTGCCGCATTTCGTAGCTACAAAAAGGCCCGCGAACGGCGAACGCTCCACACACAAGTACGGCAAAGGTTGGCACCGACCGACCGTCCAACCGACCGACCGACGTCCGTAAAAGATGGATTAAAACTAAAATTGTTCGTGATTCGCGTTGATTTTGCGTGGGAAATCGGGCTAGGGAAGGGAGAAGGGTGCGCAGAATAGTAGTAGTAGGGCCTAACGGCGGGCCGACCGCGCACGGAACGGAACGGAAAGAAAATGGAAGAAATTTACGCACACATCGACAGCGGGGAGCGCAGTAGGCCACGCCTTTTGCGTCCGGTGAGTACACTGCAGCACGAAACGCCTTCTTTGCGTGTGGAACAAAAATGGAGTTAAGGATGCGGAGGCCTACCCCCCCCCCCCCCCCCCCCCCTGGCGAGGAAGCTTGGATTGGAAAACTGTCCTTTTTTCTGAGTTGTGTAAATAATTTTGCAGTAAATTATGATGTTGTGTAAAATGTGAAATTTTTGAGTAATATAGCGTCATAAAACTGTAAAAGTTTTAAACAGACTGTAAGATTCTTTTTTTATTTTACATTTTATGATTTTTATTATAAATTTAAGTATTTTTAAAGAGACGTTCAAATATACTATGCTATCGATAGAAAAAAAAATGGGAAAAAACCTTTCAAAGTATATTTAATGTTTCTTTTCAATTTGTGTGCCTAAGTTGAGCATTAATTGAACATTACTTCAATCAATTGAACTCTTGCGATAACGATGAAATCGACATTTATTCTACTCTGAACCTGAAGTAATCCGAGACCGTAAGTAATTCGTGACTGAAATTTGTTCTTAAAATCAAGAAAGCTTCCTGATTGATTTATGACCATTTTTAATGCCAACCTACTCGTACGGAAACTCAATTAAATTGTACCTGACTGTCCGATTTTTCTAATCTTTCCTTTTTAAATTAACATTAAACATGACGATCCCTCCCTCTCCGATCAACATTTCACCAAACTCAACCTATTTGGCCTTTGCATCCTTGACGGAACGCTACACGCACTGGACCATATCGGTGTAAAAGTACATTAAAACAGATTTGCGCACCGACGATCACGAGTGAACGATCGTGTCACCTTGTTCGGGTGTTTTTTCCCCCCCAATCGTCCTTAAAAAACACACCAAATCTACACGACACATTAACCTGCATCGCGGCGGGGGAAAGAAACGTGCTCACTCGATTTATCAACGACACGATCGGTGATTTATGGCGTTCGTTATTGCTTTTTAATTAAACTCCCTTTGCCGGCCACCCAGTCGTACCCAGTCTTGCCCCGCGTGGCAGCTCGCAAGAAAGATGGCACCCTCTACCACGCTGCCATTTTCATTAGCATCATCATGGGATGCAGTTTCTATTCCGCACATTTTCAGCACAGCAGTTCCAGCAAATTTGTTTCCAACTGCACACAATTAGTCACCGAGCTGAGGAGGCGAAGGGGAAGAAGATGTGGCAAAACGGGGGAAAAGGGGTGGTTTTTTCAACGGGCGGAAAATTAGTTCGCCTACAGTGGGGCTGCTGCTGTTGCGAAAGCTAAAACGCTAGCCGCCGCGCAATCGATGCGCCCTTCCCGTGCGACGATCGTCCATTCGAGTGCGCTCCGGGGTTTGCACTCGAGTGTCATGGTTTTGGATTTCAAAATTAGACACCCATTAAGACGCAAATTTCCCTCACCAAACTCCCTTTCCCTTCCCCATCTCCTTCTCTCATCTTACGCTCAAATGGCGTTAGTGTTTTCTATGCTGCGCCGAACACTTTTCCGTTTTTCCGCTTCGGCGGTTCTGATTTAGTCTTGTCCCAAACACCGAACCAACTGCCACCACCACCATCGGCTCCGGGAGCGGTTTGAAGATTTAAAAGCTAATTTTACTTATCAACACATTCGGGCGTCGTTAGTTACGAGCGTTTCGCTTTCACAGTTCCGCCCCGGTGCACGCCACGCCAAAAAAACAACGCGCCCCCTCCGCATGAAAGGTGGTGCGCAACACGCGACCACCAGTCGCGGAACACACGCGTCCGCGCGCACACACACACACACGCTCTGATGATCTGATGGTGCGATCATTTCCTTTCATCCATCCATCCCAGCATAACGACAGACGACAGACGGCGGGCGCGCGGGCGCTGGCAGCTCAGCGGACCGAAACTAGGTGGCAGGTTGTCTCTTTCCTCTTGCTTCACGCACCTTGCTCCTCTGGCTCGCGAGGGAAACGCGAGAAACGAGTGACCGAAAAGCTGTGTTTTTGTTACCAAAAATAACACTCTCCAAACGCGAACGACATGCAAGTCTCCCTCCGCCCCTCGGTTTGGGGAATTAGGTAAAAGGGTGCATTAGGGTTTTTCGCTTATCGCGTTTATTATCTACAGACAAACAGAAAGCGGGGAGGAGGTAGGGCTATGGGAAGCAGCAGCAATAATGTTGTAACGTCGATAGTAACAGACCCTTCATTAGCATATAAATCACTTCAACCGATTGGGGTGTTTGGCGTGATTTTGAGCGAGTATTTGCTTGGAGGGAATAATAGTTACAATTTACAATAGTTACAAACCTACAATTTCTTACATTTCACTTCCGCTCAATGTATTCTTTTCTATAAACCGATTCTAGTAACGCATGTAACGCACGTTAGCTTTTGTTACTTCCTGGCTACTTGGATGGGTAGATCTCTATGCTGAGTTTTTAAAACAATTAATGCAAGGGAGTGGTTGATTAGCAGAGTGACGTGTGAGTGTCGGTTCCTGAACCGGGATAGGTTCCCAATCCGTCCCATGATTTAAATGGATTCAGATACATTTTGTGAGCCGGAATCAAAAGGAAGTGGCAACTGTTCAAGAGAAGTTTCAGTGATGGTTTGAGCGCGGTATCAGCTCCAGGAACGGTATGGGTTCCGAATAAGTTCCAAGAACAAATATGAGTTCGGAATAAATTATAGAACCGGTTTGGGTTCTGTACCTGTTCTACGATCGCTATGCATTGGAACACAGCTCCAGGGATGATAAGATCAGTCATAGAACCATTTTGCGTTTGGAAATAGTCACAGGACTCCATACCAGTCCTGTAGAACTAATACTGATTCTAGGACCTGTATGATTTTGAGATATGCCCTTGGATCAACATGGATTCAGCATAATTTCCAGAACCGGAGATCACAGGAGATCAGACCCCAAACTCGTTTGGAATAAGAATCACCTCTAGGTCTGATATAGGTTCAGGATCAGTTCCAAAAATATTATGGGCTCAAGATGTCTACCAACTTTCCAGCACTGGTAGGGGTTTAGTATCAGTTTAAGATTCAGTCTAGGTTCCGAAGTAGCTTCATGGGTTAGTGTGTAGCTCCCGATCCGGTTTGGGTTCTGAACCACTTCAAACTCCAAAGGGAATCAGTTGGAAGATCAATATAGTGACAGGATATGTTCCACGCCCTGTACGAATTCAGAATCACTTCCAAGGCCGGTATGAGATATGGATTCACGATCACTTCCAATGCCTGTATGGGATCAGGATCAGCCCTAAGATCAGTTTAGGGTATCATTTGATGTTTTGCTTAGAATTAAGTAGCAGTTCTCTTAACTAACATTCAAATGGTGTTAGTGTTTTCTTGGAAAGCACACTCTCTGATGTTATAATAAACACCTGAAATTAAATTGAATTGCCCTGTTACTGAGCCAAATAAACTAGTTTCAAATAAAACTGTGGCATATCACTGCCATCCATCATCACCACCATCCCATGGCAACGCAGCATCAGCTGCTGCGATTTCGATTTTATGCTCTCTCCCTACTGACACGATTGCGACAGGGATTGGTCGTAAATCAAGCACAAAACGCCAAGGACATTGCCATAAAACGCGCCCACAGCAGGTCCTGAACATGGCTTTAATCAGGCTGGGTAACAATTATAGCCCCGTTTGGAGAGGCTTGCTGGAAAACTCACCTGCTCCGGTTTGTGTGCGGCTGGCTGACAGACTGGGCCACCCCACCGCCAAAAGTGGGGAGTGGAATTCTGACATCCCGCTAGCATCGCTTCCGGACACACAACGTGCTCCTTGTTCTCTCTTTTTAAGTTTTTAATTAGTCTCATCAGTAGCATGTTCCGCTGTGTTTCTCTGTTCCAGAATCAGAGTGTTCTCGTGTGTCTGTGTATGTATGTGTGTGTTTTTCTTAATTTTCCTTGCACCCGATGTTTGTTTTTCAACGGCACAAAAGGGATTAGCTTTGTTAGAGGTCCTATGCTTGTTTTTTTTATTTCGACTGTTGTTTCGCTTTAATTGATGCAATGTGCGCGTGTGTCGTTTCCCTCCACCAGATAGTAAGCCAATAAACAAACAAAACCGCACACACACACACGAAAGATGCATCCAGCTGGTTCGCTCTTCAAGGGAGGAAAACAAAACCTCAAATCTACACACTGCCATCTTTTACCCATTTTAGGTGGTTTTCTTCTACTTTAGGAGGTCCGTTCTTTGCAGCCGCGTTCGCTTGCAGGCGTCCCCTTAAAAAGTTCGATGATTAATTTATCTTCTACCAACCATCTACACCACACGGTGTGCTGCTCCTGCTTGCTTAACTCGACTGAAGCGCCCATAATTTATGTTCCCGGTGGTGGATTTTGCGCAATCCCGCATAGAGTGTACGCCACTTACACTTCCAGCCTAGAATGTCCAAACGATCTAAGTAAGCAAGAAAAAAATGTAAAACAGTTCGCCGGCGGCCACTTGATCGTGAACAAATTGTGCGTGATCTTTTGAAGTTTTTTTTCCACTGCATCCACCTCCCACACACATACACACACTTCACCATTTGCGGGACACTCGCGCGCACTTTGATCTCGTAGGGCGCCATAGGGCGGTTCTCTTTTTTGTTCCTAGAGAAAGACTTTCACCCTCTCGCACATCGAAGATCGTATCCCAATATACCATGCGGGATGATCACTTTCTTCTTTCGAAACACTTAAAAAAAAGGGTGTGCGTGTGTGTGTGTAGTAGAAATCTCTGCGCCTACTGCGACCACTGCCTGAACGCACTTGTAAAAAGGAGCGATTAGTGGTGGTTGATCGTAAAAATCGTTTGCTTGAGAAAGTAATTGACAAATGTCTCAAGTACCTTCGCTCGTACTTCCCTGCTTACTGCAATTACACGCACCAAGATTGTAGGGGTTACAGTAGCAAATAGAAGTGGATCGCCTTTTATTATCAATACCAATAATTAGGATCGTTAAGTTTGCCGCTTTGTCGCATGCGCCACAGATAATGGCGGGCAGGTGGTGATCGTTTGCTGGTGCCAGCGCGGCAGATGCCGCACAGAAGCCATGAGCTGCGGTACATCTGTGCGAGCCTTTCCGCCCCAGAACTACTTCTTAATCGTGCGTGAAGGCAGCAGAAGGCTTGAGATAGACTGCCGATTCTAATGTGTGCCGGCAGAGACGCTAGCGACGTCAAGAGTATCAAGTTCGGAGTTAATCGCCAAGGACTAGATATAGGGCCTGGTTGGTTGGTTGGTTGGTTGGTTGGGACACCCTCGCTGATGGTTTTAGAAAATCCCTCCAGGGGCTTTGTGTTGTTTTTTTCTCTTCCCCTCTCTATCTCTCCCTTGCTCCAGTTTATTACGCAATTCCGATTATCTCGACTGCTCGCTCCGTTATGGAAAGCGTTACGGGGACGCACTTCCATTTTTGGAAGGCCTTCCAAAGCCGCTCGACCCAGCCCTCACGGCTGCACGAGCACGATATTAGAGGTTCCGGTTCTGCTGGGCAGATAATTGATTATTTCGTTAGCTTGCCCGGGAGCATGAAAGCTACACTTCAGCTCGCGTTGGTGATAAAACCTGTGTAGGACGCCATCTTTTCTGTGCTCCTTTTCTTTCGCCTAGACGCTGCTGTGTTTCTCTCTGTTGTGGCGTTATTCGTCAAACACTTTTATTGAACCACGAATGGGCCCTGTTTTTTTTCGTGGATTATTACTATTATTTCATTCCGTGCGCTGTCTGCCTGCTATGCGCCGCATTCGTCGTGAAAAAAGGCGCTTCAAAGACGATTTACAACGATCGCGATAAGACCCCACCGGGGAAGGCGTGCAGGTGGTGGCTCTATTGCCCTTTTTTTTTTTTTTTGGTGAAGGAGCGAGAACGACGGCAGGACGACAAGCTCAGCGAACCACCAAGGGGCTAATCATTTCGAGCCAGGGATGTTCGGTGTGTTTGTGTTGTTCCGTAGGATCATTTATATGATCATGATCATGTTGTCATCTATCGGTGAGGTAGCATGACACATTGTTCGACAGCTTTGCGCCAGCCGTGCGAGGGGCAAATGTGTGCACGATCACGGGCTTTGATCGTGCGCGATCGTGGGACGGGTGGAAATTAATTCAGAATTTTAAAACACATTTATTCAAATTATCTTTTGTGTTCTGAACAGCTTTCGAGGGCCCATTCCATCCAATTATTGGTCTTAAATGCAGCCTAATTGATTAATCAAAAGTTTCTTTCAAATGAACACGATTGAAGTAGTTTTAAAATTCCACCGAAGCTTGAGTGTTAATAAACAAATTTATTCTGCATCTTCTCGTCATTAGCTGGTGTCGCTTAGCTACTTAACTCTACCATACTGCCTCGCTACAAAGGCCCGGCATACAGCGCTTTTTTTTCTTAATTTAAAACCTGCAATGAGCCGTACCGCGTTAACATTGCGATGCTCTACAGCCACATATGCTTCATCCATTTATTTGCGTTTTTTTTTTGTTATGGGTGCTCTTTTTTAATGTTTGCCCACACACAAAACCCAATGCATGCGCACATATGGCCCGGTCTGTGTTGTGTTGTGCAGAAGTGCTTTACGAGTTTGGCCATTTGGATAAGTAGTGCAAACCTACAACAACCAAAAAAAAAAATTGCACAAATGTTCCATAACGCTGCTGCTGACAAGGGCTCATCGGGCAGACCCAATTTTACGAACTCGCAGATCCCGCAGGCTAGCTGGCTGGCTGGCTGGGGTTTCTCTCTATCTTTTTTTTAACGACCACGGGTACGGGGCCGCCCCCGTCCCTGCGCGGCCAAATGCACCGGAACGAAACGAATGTGGCCACAAGCGACGACGCGTTTAAAATGCAATCATTTTAGGCGCCACCGAGCGCCGTAATAAATTTACTTTCCGGTCCGTAAAAATGAAACACAACAGCCAACACAGCCTTTATTGAGGGCAGCGCAGGACATGAGCCGTTAGGGGAAAAACTGAGGAAAAGGGAAGAAGGGAAAAAGGCGAAAAAAAGGCTCACCACATTGGCAAACTGCAGACGGAGGGATGAGAGCACATCGGGAGCACTGTCTGGTGGAGGCGGTCTCTTCTTAGTCCACAGAGGTTTGGTGCAGTCTCAGAATTTAGTGTGGGAATGTTGCTTAGGAAAGAGTCCCTGTGTGTGAGAGAGAGAATTGAGAATGCATTTTATGGGATTTATTATTTGTTTTAAATTAATTAGTGAAAATCTGAAATGTAACATTTTTTCCTACAAATAATGCTAAAACCATCGATTAAGGGAGGAGAAGCTTGATTTTTACCATTGATATGTGTGATCACTCCTTTGCGATCCTGCCTGCACCATCCACGACGAATCCCTGCGTTACCATGACGACGTAACGGCGACACAGACCGACGCAACGACCGAAAGGGACGATCCCGTCTCTTGCAGCAATCTCACAGCAAAACCTCATCCTCTTTTTTTCGTCTTCTTACGCCCGGCGAGAAACCCGAAACGAGCACAACGATCAGGGGTGTGTGGTGTCCCGGGTGCGGGAACCTTTCAACAACTTTATGAGCCTTATCTGATCTGGTATCAACACGCATCAACCTGTCTTGTCGCAAGACGCACGCACGCGGGGTGAGCGCACACACAAACGGGCTTACTGGTTACTGGTCGTCGGCCGCCGGCCAAAAGAAAAAACCGGCAAGGACAAAAGGCCGATCTTTCGGCCGAGGGTGAGCGTGTCTGGCGCGCCAATCCGAGCAACCGTGGCGGATTAGGGCGATTTACATTTTCCCTGTTCTACCCACTCCAACCCATGTCCACCCGATCAAACCCGAGCCTTGAATCCTTGCCAAATCGATCGATCGATCGATGATCGTTCCTGACGCTGATCGATTGCAGGTGAAATACGACATCGAGCAAACAGGGGGAAGAGAACACGAGGCACGCCCGAACTCTGCAAACGCATTCCGCGCCAGCCAAATTGATTTATTCTCAGCCACGAATCGGACGACATGATCACTGGCATGGAATGTTTTCGCCAGTGGACGGTTATCATTGCTATTCCTTTCATCCTTCCTGCTGCTGTTGCTGCTGCTTCTGGAAGCTGGAGCATTGTGTGTGTGTGTTTTTTTGTGTGCTTCACTTCCTTGCTTTTTGTTGCATTCTGTTCACCGTGCGAACTGCATTTTTGTTGGAAGATGTCGGCGTGTCCCTTTTTTCGGAACTTGTTGACAGTTTGTTACCAGATTAGAACGGACACACCGGGCCGCCGCCGCCGCCGCCGTACAAGCAGGATGCCGACAGCGACATGCGCCAAACCAAGGGGCCGCTGTCTGTTTGGGCGCACAGCGTGGGATATCGATACCGACACCGGTCCCATGCTGCGGCCCTCATGCTTCGATGATGCAACGTGGACAAACCGCCAAACAAAACGTACGCCGTACGCCCGGAACATGATCGACCGCATGATCGATCGTAATGCGTTCGTACGTGGTTCGGCTCCGATGGTGGTGACATCCTTCTGCGGGATCGCCAAAAACGCATGCCGCACAGGTAGGCGGCCGGCTCGGGTTGAAAGCAGCAGCGCAGCATGAGGCACGCCTGATTTATGGCGTCCTAGAAGCTGTGTCCGTTTTTTGGGGGGTGAATCTTCACGTCCTACACACAACTGTGCTAGCGCGGTCCCCGGGCGTGTTGGCCGAACATCAATAAGGTGTAATAAAGTGATTGCGCGGAAGCTACCTAGCAGCTCGCTCGGGACGTTTCGGGGTTCGGGGAAGGATTAGCTGCACGCGGTGGCGGTGTAGGCTTTTTGTCGGTACGGAATTGTACAAATATTTTCGACAATGCCCGTGTGACAATGCGCTTTCTGGGCAGCTAGGCTTAAATGAGACATTAAACGCCCCCAGTTTGGATGATTGATAGCGGGAAAGTGGTAGCAATTGGAAGGGAGACGCGATGGGCGTGATATTCAGGGATTCAAGGATTGGAGCTAGAAGCTGGAAAGATTATCTGATAGGATGCAGCAACTTTGGGTATAAGATCTGATCTCACAATCTGAGCACACTAATTGGGTCCTTTCGTTAGAATTGAGCTGTTTTTTTAAAAAATGCATGTTAGAGTTACACATCAAAACCTTTAATGTTGATCCTGTCGAATTCAAAATTTTAAGTTAGTTTTATTAATTTTTTTCGTCATCTCCACACACTTTGCAGCGTCTATCGAATTACTTTTACCGTACAAAAGTTAGACTGCTTGTTTTTTTTTAAACATGGCGCTTCAACCATCAGAGAATTCTTCGTTACTTCGGCCGTTTGAGAGAGAGAGAATGAATGCTAGCTTTAAGGATCGTAACTAAAGATAGACATGTGATAGATCATTTTCATTTCAGATCATCAGTTTAAAATTGTAGGGTGAATTTAAAAAAAGTTTCTTCGAGTTCATTTTTCACAGTGTTACTTGCGGCTAAAAATATCGAAGTTTTGCAGTCACTCTTCTTATATTCCTGATGATGTGTCATGAATTGATGAATTTTGAAACACATAGAAGATTCAGATATAGTCAAGGTAGCTAGATGTATTTCAGGTTGGTCTATGGTTAGCGTTTTGATCACCATAATCGATGGGAATTTATATGAGGATCTATCAGTGATTCATCAAAACTTCCTCACCAAATCTACCATATAGCCATTACGGGTTAGCCTTTAGTAATACTCTGAAATGAAACTCTTTGGATATGAAGTTAAAGCAATTTTCTTCCCTGAACAGGCTTTAAAACACAGCAAAAGCTCCTTCCTACAGCTAGCAACAACAAAAGAGAAAATTTTCCCAAGCACTCTGCTCCGCTTGTGAATTATTTGCCAGTTTTGTGTTCCTAGTTGTGTTTTTGCGCAGTGAATTTGATCATCTACTTTTTATCAAATTCCCTTCGCTGAAATTGAATTTTTTGCGACAATCGCAGAAGGTTTTGCGATAATCGCAGAAGTTGTTGCAATTGTCCAAAGAAATGGGCAGTGGATGATTACTTCTATGAAAAATTGTACTTCTTGACTGTGAAACGTGATTTTTGCTAAATAAACATTACTATCCAGCCAGAAGTAATTTGGGCGTAATAATTTTGGGCGAGCGTGTAGTTAAGAAGTTGGTGCATTAGAAACACAAATTAGGAACTTGGAGGAAAATATAGCGGGAACGACTGTATATCCCAATACAGTCTTAAGATCGCATATGTTTGACGAATACGATATCAATACAACCACATTAGATCATATTTGGACATCATTTTTATGCTACAGTGAATAGAGATTGTCTGAGAAACGATCATTAAGCTACGATACGATTACCACAGTAAACAGAGTGAAGAACGTCGCCACACAACTGTAGCATATCGAAAGAATATTTTTAGGTTGAAATTTGAACGCATCCGTACATCAAATTCTAATTTTTTTATGGCTTTGGATGTATTTTTAGGAACAAACAAACAACACAACCGTTGCATTGCAACGTCTGTGCACACACGGCTCACTTAGATAGACACTTGACACCTGATTTGCCTGTGGTTGCTGTTGCCGTTCTCAACAAAACGACAGAAACGACAACACAATCAACTGCTGCTTACTTAAGACCCCTTTTGCAAAGCCCATTACGACTATATGTAGGTCATACAAATAACGATCGTTTATGTTACAACAGCAGCGACCACCGCTTGCCCTGCTGCTGCTCATCCTGCATGTTTACAGTACGATAAATCAGAACCTCTCCCCGGTGCACCCGATGTCGACTGCATTCGGTGCACGCATTGACACTGACCTAGCCCGCTAGCCTAGCATAACAAGCTGATAATTCAATAAACACTAAAAACTCCGGCCAACCCTGGCAGACCACACACACACACACACGTGTGCTTGCGCGCGCGCTCGCGCTCTAATACCGTGGCCGTGGCCTTAGAAGGTTCGCTTGCGCTCGCCTCATCGCCCCCCATAAAGGGACGATTTTTTAAAGTCAATAAACAGCTTGTGGATCATTACTTTTTTGTTTTTGCGGAAAGGGGAATAAAAACAAATTTATACCGTCAACGCAGCAGCGTGTGGCGAAAAGGGTTTTTGAGCACAGGATTTATGAGCCTACTTGTGGCCACCAGAGTACCACCGTTTGCTAGTACGTTTTTCTGCTCCTGCTGCTGCTGATTGCAACCATATGCGCGGTTTATGTTCCTCTTGTTGGCGAAGCGCGTCTTCCGGTATGTTGCGGCATGCGTGCAGCGTCATACAAACGAAGAGAGTGCCATAGTTCCCACTCGACGCACTTCAGATACACCGCTTCACCCGGGTTCAGATCGGAATGATGGTAATCCTCCTTCTCATCGGCATCGGCACGCGGGATCGATTTCTAAAGCGAACCGCCACGAAAGTTCCCGGGTGTGTGTGGGTATGTCCCGGTTCGATCTCATATTTCAAGATTAATCATATCTCAACACACACACACACACGGCCGTACTGGAATCGCGCGAAGGGGTAGTTAGTGCCGAACCACCTCGCACACTTTCCTTCATCCCTTTTTGCGCAGCGCGCACGGTCGTTGCACGGTCGTTCGCATGTCAGTGGCGCCGTCGCTTGTCAAGGAGCGTAGGATCTGGTGCGCAGTGCAAAGCAAACAAAAAAAGAGAAGTATTCGGTAACATTCCGCGAATGCTTGACTAAATGCTCACATTAATTAACTCTTTCGGAGGGTCTGGGGAGTGTGTGTGTGTGTGCGGGGTCTCTTTTTTATATGTCATTTTGCATCTACTTTATCGTGTTGGTTCGCCGTTGATAGCTTCTGGAAGTGTGTGTTTCGCTTAGGAAGTTCCCAAGAGATATTCCCAAGAAATTGCCAATTTTATTTAGAAGCAAACAGATAAATAGGGACTATTCTTATCTACTAAACACCTGAACATCCTTTACAATAAATGCCATTTTATTCACAAAGTTCTTCCCTTCATCACGAAGTTGCAGTTTAAACTGCACCCAAAATGTGCATCGGTCTGGCTTGCATGCAGTGCCGTAAGGATCGCAATACTCCTGCCTCTCCTCGGCTGACAATCGCATTCAGGGTGGGCATTCCGTACGCAAAGAATCGACCGAGAAAACGGAGACAAAGCGTTGCAAGTGCAGCGAAGAATGCATCGTGGACGGATTTCGGTCAGCCAACGGAACCCAATTTGCATGCACAACAACAGTATCTTGTTACGCCCGATAGGAGCCCTGCTGCAAAGAATTAGACCACCCTCTTGGGGTCGTCACCACCACCACCACCACCACCACCACCACCACCACCACTATCACCGTGAAGGAAGGAGTAAAGAGCTAACCGAAAAAGTGCATTCGGCGGCACTACAAAGCCGGCCGAGGCTCTCGAGGAAACGTTGTTTTTTGTTTTTTTTTTTTTTTTGCTGCTCCAGCAATGTTGCGGGTCGTTCCTGTTGCAAAACCGGCGCCTTTTAGTAAGCGATACCACACGGGACCAAGAGGAACAAAAAATGCGGGTTGAATGGAACCCCGAAAATCGATTGGATGTCGGGGCGCTTCAGCTGGGGCTGGCTGGCTGGCTGGCTGGCTGGCGCTTGCGGAAATATCTTCTTGTCGGTGTTTTTTTGGTCTCAACGTGTGAGAGAGCGGGAGAGAAGAAGAGCAACTGTCGCTCTTAATTTAACTTCTGGCCTATGGTGGTCGCATGGGTCAGGGTGGGACCGAGCTCCGAGGCTCATTTCCTGCTGGAAGTGGGCTTTTAATGTCAACACTGTCCGCGGGCGAAAATGAGACATTTATTTGGAGTTCGATTGTTTGATTGAGCGATTAGTTGGAATTTTGAAAGAATTACACTAAAAACTTGGAAAAGAATTGGTGGCAAAATCCCAAGCTATTTGCAAGGTTCTTATTACCTCAAGGTCCTATTATTGTAAACTCAACATAACTTCAAGACACACTTCATGAGGTTGTCAATATCGTATGGCATCAACAATCATTCTTAATACGAGTGTTTCACCTTCACCAACCAATCTGAAAAGAGCAAACTGTCCTACCCCGTCCAACGCGTGACAGCCACTCACCCATGCGGGAGCTGGCCATTCACAACTACGGCGATTCAAGTGGGTGCTGGGGCGCGTGTCCAACACGGGTTTCCTCTGTGCGGGTCAAAGTTTATCTCCTTCGGACCGCTGGATTCAAAAGCTCTCGAGTCGCGCGCGCGTAGGTCAATCTGCTTCTCGTTTGCTTCTTCAACATCGATTCGGCAGCAGAGACCTCCAGCAGCAGCAGCAGCAGCAGCAGCAAGTGGTCAACTGGTTCAGTTCATTCTTGCTTCCCGAACGACCACCAAAAACAAAAAAGACCACCACCGGTGAAGGCCACCGTCGTAGCCTTTGGAGCCCCCGGAGACGATCCGGAAACGTAATTAATTTTGATAGGCTCTTAACGGTAGGTACACCCGTCTGGGGTCGTTCGTTTTTTGGAGAATGAGTTTGGACCTCTTCTTTGGAGCTCATTAGACGCAAGGAGAGGAGTGGGGAGACTTCATCAAACGACAGTAATTTCTTAACACATTTTGAGCTTTTTTTTTTTGGATGCTTGCAAGTGGGTTTGGGGCTGAAATGTGACAACAAAAAAACTCGCCCTCGGAAAAGGGAAGAAAGTACAGGTACAGTGAAGGCTATAAAAGACGTGGAGTCATTGAAATCGTTGGAATGCTTCTTTTTTAGTGGAAGAATCTTAGTAACTTTGATGTTCTATATGTTTTAAACAAAATCAAATGGATCAGTAGCTTCCCGGACGAAGAAACCAACATCTTATTCACATTTATTTGTCCTTCACTGTAAAGAAGCGATCGTTCCACGTGATCATTCGTTGCTAGATTGCTTTCCCGCAAGCATCCCTTCCCCCAAAAACCACGCCTGAAGAGTGGGTTTGTTTCGTTCCGAAAGGCTTTTTTTGCCCATTCGCCTTATTCCTCTTACGACCCCATTCGGTGGGGTCATTCCGAGCGCGTGGTGGCATCCAACGGACAACGGACACAGCCGGCACAAGACAGTTTATCGGTGCCCTCTTATGTGTCCTTCCCTCTCCCACCAAGCTCCCACTTGACAGACATGTCAATGGGAGCCATGTTTACCGCACGGGGTAAGTACCTGTGCACTGCGACCCCGGCCCGCTGCCAATCCAGGGAGCCCGTAAGACAGTGCCAGTGCCATCTCACACACCGGAAGGCTCGCGAACGGCTTCACGACTTCTGTGCTGCTGGTGAGAGGCGGTAGTGAGAAGGGGAACCACACAAACAAATCGGAAGAGACCAACAGCCACCCGATCAGTCGATGGCTCGCGAATGGACGGGCCCGGGCGCTCATGATCACATAAATTTAGCTCGCCGAAGATCGGCCCCCAGTTCACAGCGAAAACAATCTGCATCCGTTGGTCGGTCCAGTTGGTTGAAAAGTCGTGAAAATTCTCCACCCAGCCGAGCGGCGCTGGGTGGGTCGCAACAGGAGCGCCACTGGGAACTGCCACTCCTGCCTCGGCCCGCACAGATAATAACGCTCGCCGATCATGCGTGAGGTCCACACGGGCGGCGGATGGAAAAGCATCGCTACTATTGTTGCTGTTATTGTAATGTGGCCACAATTTTTGCGGCAGCCGAGGCGAGGCCTGGGTACGTCTCTGGGTGGTTTTTGCGACAATAATGACACAGCGCGATTGGCGATCGCGTAAAAGGGGAAATTTGAAAGGGGCCGGGTTCGATGGCGCCTCCGGATGGGGCGGTGCATTTGCTTTGATGTTGAGGTTTACGCTGCCGGTACCGATCGGTTGGGAGGGGTGCTGGATGCGGTAACGGTGTATTGATGAAAGGACAGGGAAACGGCTGGCTGGCCGGTTGCTCACGAAATAGGCGTAAGTGCATTTTAGGTACGATTTACGTGCGGGAAGTAAAAAGGAGGGAGTTGGGCAGACGAGAAATAGTAAGTGAAATAGGTAAAAGTATTTAAATAAATGGTCAATGATAATGAAAAGGACAAAAATAAAATAATATAAAAGTGAAAAGGTATCCTAAAAAATCTATAAAATATTATAGAACGTAAAAAACAATAAAAAGTCATAAACACTATTTGAAAACAATGGAGAACATGAGAAACAATCAAAACACGCCTACTAAGTGTAAACACGTTCGTATAAATATAAGACAAGGTGAACAAGACGAACAAATTTATTTAAAAACAATGGAAAAAATGACACTGAAAAATATGAGGAAAAAAACATAATAATTATAATAATAATAATATATCAAGGAAAAGCAATGAGAAACGTGTAATTAATCTTGTGTGCATTAAATAATGAATTAAGTTAATAAATAATTTTATATATAACAAGAATAAAAATTTATAAAAAATAAGAAATAAAATACATTTTACCACTAAACAATAAAAAAATCTAATCTGATATTCAAAGAAAAAAATAAAAGTACGAAAGAAGTGGTATCAAAAGCCAATATATATTATATTTCAATGAATTTTAATGAAAACTCAAGCAGCAATTAGAGTGAAAAGGACATAAAACATATAAGAAAACTAACTTAAACAACAAAAAACATTAAATTAATTAAATTCCATCAAATTAAATTTAATAAAGATCTGTTAACATGAGCAAACAGCTTTATTTCACTAAACTTGGTCTCTGTTTTAGTTTTGCATAAAATTTTATAAATTCAAATAAGTTTCTATTCAATCAGAGCCACCGAAAGGCTATCATTAAGTTGAAAACAGCAGTTAAACAGCGTGTGAAACTTCCACCATTATATTACCGTTCTCCCTCACAGCACTTCCAACCGCTCACACAGCACGGGAGTGTCACAGAGTCATGGTAATACCCGATTACCCCATCTCCCCCCTGACTAATTACACTTATCGCTTGTTCGATGGCGCGTTTGGAGCTTATTTTCACAGTCTACCGTTGAGTGTGCGGTCGTGATGCTCCTCAGCAGCAGCAGAAGCAGCAACCGCTTATATCCCATTTATAACAAAACATTAATTTCCGAAACTGTTCAACCGATCTGTGCTTCCGTTCTTCAGCCGCCACCAACAACAACAAAGAAACCAACTAGTCTAGGGGTGACATCAATGTACAGCTCCAAGCTTCTGTCGCGTCGGCGGTCGCACTATCTTTCCTACACTTTGCTCCCACCGACAAGGGAGCTGCACCGATTGCGCCCTGCCCCGTCCCGGCAAAAGGCTTCCGGAACGGTGTGCTTCAGTCGGTTGAAGAATAATGCTATCGGGGTGCTAGTTAAGATAAGCGCGAAATAAATGGAAGCCGACGGCGCGGCTACCACAGCCACAGCAAACGGTTCCCTGTGTGATCGAGCGAAGCGCGAAGGAGCCCAAACAAAACAAACGAACAGGGACGATTGGAGTGTGCCTACTGGGGGGAGGGGGGTTCATCTTTTCTACCCCGAGTGTGGGACAGTTTTTTTGTTCGAGCGCCAATGGAAAACAGTTGCGTTAATTCTGATTTATTTAAAGTTTCAGCATAATGTGTAGAAATTGCTACAGTTGCTGAGTCCGGGCGGGGAGAGGACATCTTTCCCAGGCACATCTTAAGCTAACCCCCTTTCTTATCACACGGCAAGACCTCCCGAGGAGCAGGGCCACCCCGTTATCAAGGTATTTCGTTTTTCTCTTTCGAAATAAAAATTGAGATTTAAACAATCATCATAAAACGGCCAAACCGATTTTTTTCTCTTGCTGTTGGGATAAAGCAGCTCCACAGCCATCCCTAGTTTATGGCAAAGTGTCGCGACGCGTTAAAACATATAAAATATAATCATGTAGATTCGGTTTCGCCAGTAAACAAGCTTGCCTAATAGCGAATTGATGAAAGAAGGCTTTAAGGCCCACAGCCTACTAGTAGACGGGAGAGCTTTTTTTTCGAATTGTTCTTCTCTTGAGGACGGACTTACGAACCAACGAATCTTCAGAAGAAGGAAAAAATCCTTCCTTCAGAGCATCCTTTGATGAGCGGTACACGTTCAACCCGATCGACGTCATCGTCTGTGTGGTTGTTATGTATCGTTAAAAACCTGTTAATACGCTCGTCTTAAGCTCGTCCCGGCCCGATAGAAGCCGGGCTATAAACCCAATTCGGTTGCATGTGAGGTGTGCTCCAAGCGTACGGTGAGAGGTACTTCAACAAACCCCCTTTCCAGACGACACGCTCGTCGCAGCAATTGTGACCCCAGTCCGCCGACCAGACCCCTTCGGGCCCTTCAGACCCTGCAGGCGGGATGGTATATTGGTCGTAAAACTTAACGAGCAACCGGAGCTACACCGGCCGGCCGGTGTTCGGATGGCATTATAAGTATCACCCAAGCGCAAGAAATGATGCGCTACCTTGGTGTCCCGGCCCATCAAACGGCTCTGCCTGGGACGGAGCAAGGCACAGATAGAGGAGCATTCAAAGCGAACCTGAGAACGAAGCTGATAAAGAGGTAAAATCGGTATGGTCGTAAAGTCCACTCATCGGGCTCACTCGGAACTGTTCCAATAGAGCGAAAGAGAGGAAGATCACGAGAATCCTTCTGCCCTGGGTCCGGCGAAACCGTGGGTTCCCGATTTTTTATCTAACATAACTCCTGTTGCGTCCCTTCCAGCGTCAATTCCCAAATCGTTTGATTTACCTTCCGCTGCCATTGGGAGAAAGAGATAGTCCGAGAGCGGTAATTTCCCCCGCCGGGTTTTGGAGGGAAAACGAATGGCCACAGCGACAATAATGGAATCCTTATCTAAAGCTTCTTGGCTACTGTTTAAGGTTTTCTCGGCTTCCATTTCACTTTGGAGATAACCGTTTTTGCCGCGGCGGATCCTCGCGGCGCGGCATCCTTTTGCTTCCGGGGGCGCTGCATAACGCTGCGGGCCGCGTTTCGAGTGCTTAGTGTGACTCGTTCTGTGCCATATTTCAACCCACCTTCCACATCCCCGGCTTCCTTCACCCTTTGACCTACAAACGCTCCACCCGAAACGCTCTTGACGCGGCAATCTAATGCCCGCCGATTGTGTAGTTGTAAGTTGTGCAGGCGGCACACTTGGTTTGATCTCTCATCTGGTAGGGGGGGGGGGGTTTTTGGCTGGTCCTGACGATCGCGACCACCGCACCACACACGCGCACGATCACGATCACTCGGTATGTCGTCGTGGTCGTGGTGGCGGCAAACGTTCTTAATTGTAGGACTGCTGAAGTGGCATGAGAGGTTATGAGATGCCGTGGAAGGTGTGCTTATCGCTCGATTCTTCGGACACCCCGGTTTGGGAAAAAGGGTCAACTACGCGCCGGCTTCCGTGACTAATGGTGTCAATCGAGTTTCGAGTTTGATGCCGCACCATTCTACGGTACCCTTGGGACACCATCGGCCGGACGAGAAAAAGGTGATAATTGACCCGAAATGTTACCTCAGGTTTTGCTCTAGATTGGTGTTTTGGTGTTCTGGTCCTGGTTTGGAACAATTTCATTTCGGAACCCTTTCGGAACCTTATCGGAATGACCCAGAATTAAGTGGCTGTTTCAGTTCTAAGCGAGCTCCCAGCATTGAGCTGAGAATTATGTTGTGTTTGAGGTTCATTAGGTAAGGTGCTGGTAGCGAGGAACTAGTTTTTAATTTGGGTAGACACTTTCTCAAAATATTGAAGATCACTCGATCGGTTATAACTCTTCCCAGGATTCAGTAGACAAGACATTTCCGAAACACGCCTTCTTGGATTTACAAGTTAACACATGTAGACATCCTCTGTTTATGTCTATAAATCAAAAAGGCAACTCCTACAAGTACTAGCAATCCATCATGCAATCCTTTCCCAGCAATAGCCCGGTAACCTTCGTTCCGCGAAATACTTCCCCAAATTTTCAACCAAAAACATCCAAACAAACATCATGCACAATACCGATAATTAAGACCGCCTAATCTAACGTGTAATGTGTTCCAATTCATTCCGGCTGGCTCGAATTTCCTGTGCACCGGGATCGCCCATTAGTCTCGTTCGCTGGATCGGCCACTGGTAGGGATCGTCAATTAATCAGCAACTGCTGCCGTTTGACACGCTTGACAAACTTCCAGATCAGTGCGCTCCTATGTGGAAGCTAAAGACGCAGAAGCCACACGTGTGCTATGGTTCCTTTTTTCCATTACACGCCTCTTTGGTTGTCGCCAGTGCGATCCCCACTGACGCCAGTGGAAACAACCCACAAAAAGGAGCTTCCTTATAGATGTAAAAAAAAAACAACAACAAAAACGGGACGTAAAAAAAAGACACAAATCTATCACATCGATGGGTGAGAACAGGGAACGACACTAACCCAAACCAAACCTACAAGTCAACGGTACACGCTGCCTCAGACACGCCCCTTGGCGTTAAAGGATGTAAATGCAAATGATTTTATGGCTTGCTTTCTCTCAAAAGGAAGTTACCAATAGACAAAAAAAAGGAAGCTACCCCCGGGGACCAGCATGTGCCGTCGTAATGGGACACCTAGATAGGTTACGGCTGGGTTGGTCAATCATTGCGCTACGTCACGGAAAGGGACAACGGGGCACTGGACAGTCGAGGGGTGCTGTACCGCCAGCGACGGCGACAAGTGTGTCTAGCCAACTGGGGCGCGTCAACCACTTGTCGGCTCGAGGAGACAGGACACACGGGTTTGGTCAGTTGGAATGGTTCATTGAAATAGTCTTGAAAGATTTGTGTGTGAGAATGACCTGCAAGCAATGAAAGGATCGTGTGATCAAAGTAGCTGTGGGCCTACTTTGATATGTCAGAGCGAAATTGCATTCGGTACTCTATCATGAGCAGGCCAACAAGAGAGAGAGAGAGAGAGAAAGAGAAAGAGGAAAAGAGAAAGAGAGAGAGAGGAGAGAGAGAGAGAGAAAGAGAGAGAGAGAGAGAGAGAGAGAGAGAGCACAGACGAAAAGGATAAAACAAAAATACAAACACCTCCAAGTACTACGCTTTAAAATAATTTATTCTTCAGATGATATTTGGGAAATGGTGATGTTCGCAACGTCATTGACTGTCAAGTATAGGCCATTGCCGAGTCTAGAGGATCATCTGAAATGCTTCTAGCTATTGCATTGACCCTTCACAGATTAGCACAACTTGCTGACTCGAGCAAGTTGCGAACATATCTTCAGGTTGCGCTGCCAATGAGTGTATCCTTTTCACAGATCCTTCTCCGCCTTATCCAGCTTCGAAGATCACTGATTGTCTTTGCGTCTAACGACGAATTTCAGATCGCTCGAAAGTACCACCTTGATGGGGCATATGCAATCCATTCTCCACACTTGTCCAATCATCATATCCTGCCGACGTTCATGTCACAGTCCATACCATTCCCCCGTTGCATTCCCATGTTCTTCAACACCGCCAAAGATATGCCGGAGAATGTATCGTTCAAGCTTGGATTGAAATCCAACTTCTAGGAGACAGGGAATGGCTTATTTTAGAGTAAGAAGAGAGAGATTGACTGTCAAACTGAGTGGATGTGCCTTCCTCGTGCTCCTGATTTTTTATGCTGTTTTGCCGTGCTATTTTCTGGAATTTCAACATTTGCAACAGTGGTGCTGCTGAGTTGTTCGTGCTGGCTAGTGCGTGCCTTCGATTAATATAAAGTTGCACTGGAGTTCTTCTGTTAATTCAACATTTTTGCCGAGAAAGTGTTTGGCTTCGTTTCTGCTCCTGTCACTCATCAGTTTGTGCTGAGTCATCGTTATGCAGTGCTCAACCTGCAATGCACCCACCGATAGTGCTAATTCGGTGTCCTGTGCCGGTGTTTGTGGTTCCAAGCATCACACCCATTGCACGGGGTTGTCTCGTGATTCTACTCGTGAGCTTGGGCGTAATAATCAGTTATTGTGGTTGTGCAAAACATGTCACGAGTTTCGCAATGGCACAAATTCACTTCTCACAAGTGAGATAGCAGCCCTACTCGAATTGGTGAAAGCAGATATTCTCACCACAATGACTCATCTCTCTCTTTCTTAGATCGGCTATCAAGAGCGATTTGCTTCCTGAGATCCTCGCTCTCGTTGATAAGCGAGCGCTAGCACCCATATTAGCTAAGCCGTCTGTTAGCAACGCATCGCTTACGCACACATCCACTAATGTATCGTCGCTCAATGCCACAAATACATCCAGAACGACTAAAACAGCTTCCGCTCGCCGTACATTTACTAACTCAACGGAGCTCACTGCTGATATCCAAGCTGCGAACGATACCAACACTGTAGAAGATTCTGACAACTGTAACCACTACAATCATCGTACTAAGCCGACTAGTGATGTTAGTGCTGGAAACTACCGAACAAATACACAAGCATCTTCTGATCCTGTTTTGAACCAAAACACACCAACAGGGGCATAGCCGAGAAAGTATGGTTATACTTCACGAACATCAAATCGCATGTCTCCGCTGATGATATGCGTGTGTGGCTTAAAGCTGTGCTACCAACGGACGATATTAATGTTTACCGTCTCACGAAAAAGGGTGTGAACCTGGACTCGATGTCCTTCATATCGTTCAAAGTGAGTGTTCCTAAATCTCTTAAGGAGCTTGCGCTGCAGTCTACTATTGGCCAGTTTCACTTACTGTTCGGGAGTTTGTTGCTCGTGGCCTACCAAAGCAACGTGTACATGAAAGGGCTCGATTTGACCTTCTGAGCTTATTTCGCATCGTACAAATAGTGAAAATTGCTCTTCAGCTGTGCCAAAAACTACCGCTCATCCGGATCATTTTTTGGAACATCGATCGCCACCCCCACAGCGCGGGATTCTATCACCATCCCAGTTGACCGAGATCCTAGAGGCTATTCAACTGGAGTTTCCTCCCACACCGCCTCAGTTATCACCGGGGGTGGGGCTTCAATCACAATTCAATCTCAGCAACAGAACAGCTCACAATTAATAGACCATTCGTGATATATTACAAAATGTTCGAGGCCTTCGCACCAAATACAATGAATTGCGCCTTTCTGCGAATGAATCAGGGTTTGAAATGCTTGCCCTTACTGAAACCTGGTTAAATGAATCGATTCCATCCAACATGGTCCTTGATAGTGATGCCAACATATACCGCTGCGATCGAAGCAGGTTAAACAATGAACGTTCGCGTGGGGGTGGTGTGCTACTTGCATGTTCCGTTCGATATCTTCTGTGGCACTTAACATTAATCAACCCACGCTTGAAGCTTTATGTATACGTGTTTCTTTTCTAAGTTTCGTCTTTATGTGGGGATTGTTATGTGCCACCGTATTTGAGCAGCGACCGCAACTATTTGGAATCCCTTTCTGCTTTCATCAGTGATGCATACATGCAAATGAAACCGAATGATCATCTTATCCTTCTGGGCGACTTCAACCAACCTGCGTTAGAGTGGTCGCTTTCTACCGTAGTAAGGCCAGATTCATCTTCAGCTATAAGACATTATGTGCCACATATTTCTTCGAATACATCCAGTTCTGCTTTTTGGATATGTTAAACTTGCATGAACTCTATCAGCTGAACGGGGTGCATAACCATTTAAATCATTATTTGGACCTGGTGCTCTCCAACTCTGCTGCAGCAGCTTGTTGTTCTGTGTATCCTGCTTCGTCACTGCTCCTGCCCCAGGATGCCCATCATCCTGCCCTAGAAATTGCGTTACCGTCTTCTTTATTTAGGGCTAGTAGGGTTAGGAATGTATTACCTTCTGCTCTAATTCATTGAGTGTTCGTTATAATTTTCGGCTCACAGACTATCGTAAACTTAATTCAATTCTATCTCGTTCCGACTGGTCTTTTTTTTATCAATGTACATCGGTCGACGAGGCTGTCCAATCGTTTAATGCTTTGTTAACCTCTGCACTCCTTTCATGTACACCATTTTTCGTTCCCCTAATCCTCCCTGGTCCAATCGTACTCTTCGCAACCTGAAAAAGGATAGAATGAAATATCTTAGCAGGTATCGTCTGAACCGATCTGCATTCAACTTTCGTTTATTTAAGTACGCTGCCTCTGCGCATCGACTATACAAAAGGGCTCGTTTGAGGCCTATTCGAGTAGACTGCAATCGCGTTTCCGTTCTGATCCAGCATCCTTCTGGCAATTTGTTAGAATACGAAGAGGGTGCAATACGTTACCTAATGAAATGGTACTTGATTCTCGAACTGCCTCTACGCCTGTTGAGATCTGTGAGCTATTCTCTGCACATTTTTCCCAAATGTTTGAGCCACGGTTAGTGACCCTAACCTTATTGAGGCTGGGCTTCTCTACACGCCAGAGAACTTAATTAATCTCTCCGATATTTCGGTTAGTTCTGAAACAGTTGTACAGGTGTTATTTGGGTTGAAACGTTCTTTTACTCCTGGTCCAGATGGCATTCCTGCCTCTGTTTTAATAAACTGTAAGGACGTGCTTGCTCCACACCTTGCTAAAATTTTCAACCTTTCACTTTCTCTTGGGGTTTTTCCTGCTCTTTGGAAATCTGTTGGCTTTTCCGGTACACAAAAAGGGCTGCCGTAGCATTGTTTCTAATTATCGTGGGATAACCCAAACATGCGCCACAGCCAAAACTTTTGAGCTATGTATCCTTCCAACCATACTTCATAGTTGTAGTTCAGCTATTAGCCCTAAACAGCATGGGTTTATGCCTGGTAGGTCTACTTCAACTAATCTCATGTCTTGTGTTTCCAATATTTTTAGATCTTTTGAGGCCGGTACCCAACTTGATGCAATATACACCGACTTTCATGCTGCTTTTGATAGTTTACCTCACTCTTTATATTAGCTAAATTGTCTAAACTTGGTTTTGGTGATGGCATTATTAGCTGGCTGTCCTCATATTTAAATAATCGATCATGCAGGGTTAAAACCGGGTCGTACTTATCTGAGGAGTTTTTTGTACGTCAGGTGTCCCTCAGGGTTGTGTGCTTAGTCCACTTCTGTTTTCTTTGTTCATCAATGATGTTTGTAATGTTTACCTCCTGATGGTCATCTTCTTTATGCGGATGATATCAAATCTTTTTACCTGTGTCTTCTTCTTCTGTTGTCTGAGACTTCAGCATTACCTCAATGCATTTGTTCATTGGTGTTCATCCAATTTACTTCGCCTGTGTCCCGAAAATGTTCTGTTATTTCTTTCTCTCACTCTCTTTCTCCTGTTTTATTTAACTATACTCTCTCTAGCGCTTCCTCTCTCGTGTTATGTCCATCCGTGACCTTGGTATTATACTGACTGTCGTCTTAACTTTAAACTGCAGCTTGATGAGGTGCTACTAAAAGCAAACCGAACCCTTGGGTTTATCTTACGTTTTACCTCTATTTTAGAGATCAAAGCATCCTAAGAATCCTTTATTGTGCTTGGTAAGGCCTATTCTTGAATATGCTAGTATCATCTGGAATCCTCCCACTATTGATGGCTGTTCGAGAATTGAAAGCATTCAGCGCCTCTTTACCAGGATTGCTTTTCGTCGTTTGTTCGGTGCTGCCTCACTACCTCCCTATGAAAACGCGATTGCAGTTATTCAATCTTCACTCTTAAGCTTCCGCCGCCAAGTGTTTCAGGCTTGTTTTATTGGTGGTTTTACTTTCTGCTACTGATGCTCCTGATTACTCTCGTCCATCTCGCTGTATGTTCCCCTCGTTCTCTTCGTCCACGTGATCCTCTGTCAATTGAAACACGTCATACTCTTTATACTTTCAATGACCCTCTTCTGTCCTGTTTCAGATTGTTTAACCACTTTACTATCTCTTTGATTTCGACTCCTCTCTTACTCTTTCCGTAACCGTATTTTTTCTTCTAATTCCTTTAATTATTCTCCTTAGGTTTCGATTACTCTCTTTTTTTGTTAAGTTTATGATAGTCTCTACGCTCTACCCTTTTTTTCTTTTCTTTATGCTAGGTCAAGACTAGGTTAGTTAGGCTTAGTTTTCATGAATCATTTTGTTTTTTGTTAGTATTTAATAGTTTAAGTCCATTATATTAGCCTTGATGGCAGATATTGTATTAAATAAATGAAATGAAATGAAATGAAATGAAAGAAATACAGGATTGTAAGTCACCTTGGATCTGGGTTTTCCCTGGGCTCGTTGAAGGACTGTAAATTGGCAACAAACGAAGAACCAACTGGAGCAGTTTTGATGGTAACTTCAGCTTATCTGAGCAATAATATGAACTTTTACATCCGTTCTATATGCAATGCATTAATGCGTTTTAGGCAACAGTTATATGTATTACTTACAAATGAGGTAGCAGTAGATGGATGTTGCTTAACAAAATACATAAATAAGTTTATAATTTGAAGAGGAATGTAAATCACCAGAAAGATCAATCTTATCGCTTTGTATTTCAAATATTCTACTCATTCAACTGATGCTTTTAGAGACGCACGCGTATTGAGCTCATCCTCATACCACACCCCTTAATATTATTCAACTTCGTCCATTCACATCCAATTCCAACTCGATAATTAATTGCCCAATAGAGCAGGCTTGCTTCACAGCTTTCGATACTCACCTTATTGGAACATTTTTCAGCCGATCGTCGTACGGCGGCAATACAATCCCCTTTTTCGGTAAAAGACCTTACGGCGAATTCTCACCAACACCAGCCCACTCCCAGCTGTTGCTGATTTATTCCAATCACCAGTAAACATCTAACTCATCCTGAAACTCCCAGGGGTGGCCAAACTCTCTCTCTCCCAACGCAAACCCGAAACCGATAAGGCCCACCGGTGCACCGGTTCATTCTCTTCCCACGGCCTTAACAGAGTGAATTCTTGGTGGAAATCCACACCACTCACCTTTCTTCCCGAGTGCCCTCCGGCGGGGCAATTAGCTAATCTCGTAACATTTCACATTAAACCTGTGGGACCTGCGCCATGGCCGGGATTTCGGGTCCTGCTCCCGCACAAATGCTCCCTAAACAAACACAAACCAAGTCCAAAGCGCCCGAAAGCAATCTCACCGGTGGTCGTGCGATAGATAGTGCAAAAAAAAAACAAAAACACAACAAGGGAATGAATCTCCCGGAGGATAAGACACATGAAACGCACCACCGTTGGAAGCACACTACCGAAATGCCGTTTTCGTCTTATTATTGGGATAAATGGAAAATTAATTCAATTCCTTTATCAGCCAGCGATCCTCGCCAGCAGGCGATCGCCCGGGACCACTCCTCCGTGAGGATGAACGGAGTTTGGAGTAGCGTGTAGCGAGCACCCGAATCCAACAGAAGTCGTCGTTTGTCGTCATAAATAACACTTAAAACCCGCTAGCCTCCCTCAACCCAGCCAGTCCAGGCAAACTTTTGTTGCGATGCCTTTGATGCGATGCCGACACACCGATGCCGATGCCAAAACGGAATCGGTCTGGATCGGAACGCACACCATCCGGTAAGCACCAGCCTGGTGGCGGCCTGTGTCTAGTGAAGTAGAAATAGATAGATAAAGAGGCAAAGGATGGTCCACCCTTTCCTATTTGTGCTGCCCACCAAAACAAAAAACCCCTGTGTCCACCACTGTGCCGTACCACGGTGTGTTTAGACTGGAGGAGGGGCAGCTTTATCTAAAAAACTTTTCAAAAATAATATATTTGTTATACCCTTCTCTATCTCCTCCGTGCTTCGTTTGATCTTCCAGGGACGAAGTGGACGAAGCCGTGATGGGAGCAAGGCTTTAGAGAGAAAGGAGTTAAAATAATGTATTACTTTGCCGATAAACTTCTGTTTGGCGGTGGATTTTACGTTCTGCCCGTTCGGCTGCTCGCCGGCAAGCGAGCTGGTTAAGAGGTGGCAAATGGTGGCCATTCGAGCAACGGCAATAGACGGCAAGATCGACGGAAGGTGTTTCGTTTCGGTACAAGCGGAGCGGCTGGGACAAGCGACTGGGAGGTCTTCGTAGCGTTGAACGGTAGTGGTAGTGATTCGCTGCTAAGGGGTTGGGGTACTGTGTTCGAACAAGTGTGTGAAATCCTTCACACTGCAATGAATAAATTGGTCGTCCATATCATATTTAAGTATCTTTCCTTAAGTATTTATCACATTTATTGCTTTATCCTTGTTTGTTTGTGTTTTTCTTTTAATTTCCAAAGATTAATTTGTATAATAATTTCTATAATAATTTCTCTTCCTAGTTCGATGTTTGATTGATTTTTGATACATTTACTAACTCTCTTTATGTTGTTATTTATTATCCATTTGTTGTTGATTTGTTTATATATTTAAAATGTTTTTATCTTTTTAAATTTTCTGTGTTTTGTTTATTCATTGATTCTATTGAATTTTTATTATTTATTATTTCTCCGCATTGTCGAGAGAGTTATTTTATTTGTTTCGCATTTCAATACATTTCAAGGATATCAACGAAATCATGTTTCTTATACTTCTTTTGTAATTTCCATTTTAAGATACCTCCTAAAATAATGTCTTAGTAGTGCTAATTGTATTTAGAATTTGAATTTGAGGCTCTAAATAATTTGACCTTATAGATAGTTTTACGACTTGTTATATGTATGTCTTAAACATTCAATTGCACACCAATTTTCACTCAATTACAATCAAATCGAAGATAAATTTCATTTTATGCCGAATTTTTCGAATTATGGGTACCAAAACTCTTGGTGTGAGATTTATAATTGTTTCGAAAGTTACCAAACCTAAACTACATAAGCCTAAACGTGACGAAATGACCTGATCTCCACGATCGCGTAAAAAAAGCCACGATCGCGATCATTCCGGGAGCAGCCAGAACATTACTAAAACTTTCAACTGTACCCCCCCATTCCTGCTAGCGTATAACTCCCTTAAACCGAGCGCCTGTTCCATCAACCAGTATCAAGCAATCAAGCGGCAACGGCCACTTCCAAAAGCGACTCACGGTAGCACCTCGCGTTGCGGCTTTCTTTCAGCTTCCCGTACCAGCCCGCCAAAGTGATGAAGCGTATGGGGGAGGGGAAGGAAAGCGGCATGAAGGCGGCCTTAATTTTCATATTTATTTCCCTCACTTCCGATAGCGCCTAATCTCGAAAGCGTTAAAATACATTCTTTCTCAACGGCGGATTAATTTATCTTCGCTAGGGTTTCGCTTTGTAGTCGTTCCGCCCGCCGCGAGTTGAGGGTTGATGTGCAACCTGAAGTGGAGGGGGGGGCGGGGGCGGGAGGTGACCGATAGCGAGTGAATAGTGGCCACGGTCAACACGAGCGATCACTTTGGCAGGACCTCCGTCGAAGACGCCCGGCGTAACGCTAACTTCCGCCCGATTCCGCCGCAACATTATGCAAATGGTGCTTGTGGTGGTTTGTTTTGTTTTGCACCGTGCAGGAGTTGGTAGCGTATATGCTAGCGTAAGATGTTTAGTATAATTTAGGGAGCAAAATAATAATATGCCCCACATTATATTTTATGCCGCTGTAAAAATGTGATTGCACGTTAAAACGGGTTCACTTGCACGCGAACAGCGCTCGAGTAAAGAGAGGCACAAGCTACACATTCGCATCATCCAAAGGGCGGATGCAGTTTATGATCTGTGATTTTTTATCGTTTCCCGAAGAGGCGCACGATCACCTTCATCCCTTTTCCCTCTCCCTCCGGCCGGCTGGTGCCATGACGCCACCAGCTCATGAAACGGCCGCACAAGACAGACGAGAGAAAACCCATCCCGGACGAGGCGAATGAGAGCGACTTCGATGCAATTCCTCCCCCCGCAGCCCTGCAGCAAGTCGCCGGCGCGCGTGCAAACACACACACACAACACACACACACACACACAACACACACACACACACACCACACACAACACACACACACACACACCACACACACACACAGTGATCTTGCGGGAAGGTTTTGCGGGCGGCTTTTGCGCCCTGTTTCGCGTGTGCATCATAAAATGGAAGACCACACCGAAGGCTGAATTATACGAATGTGTTAACAAGACATTTTTGAAGTTTATAAATTGCAAACTGAGACGCTTTGGCGTGCGGCCCCGGTGCCGTGTAGCCCTTTCCCGGTGGGATGGGGGGCGGGGAGGTGGGAGGGGGCCTCAATGATTCGTTCGATCGGTTTTGCAGCATTGGGCACGGGGACGGAGGGGGGTTTTTGTGTGGCTCGTCTTCGCGCGCTTCTTTGCCTCTCTCGCATTGCTCTGCCGTTGCTTATCATAATGGTTTCCTTGAAGGTTTTTTTTTGGTACGAGTAGAACCTCGCGTGGGATGGGCGAACATTGCATCTAAACTACTATAGAAGTGAAATTGTTTTGTTGCGCAGTATTTGTTTTCTTTCGCAAATGGCGAGCAATTTAGGGAAAAATTATCTTTGAAACTTATATTTTATTAAGCAGTTTTTTAGTTTTTTTTTTGTAAAATAATAGTTACATCCTTAACGATGCATGATCAAGCACACGTTTGTATCGAAATCCCGGTTTCCGAATTTATCACCAAAAAGATCAAAGATTATAAACAAAAATTAGGCCTTTTTTGCATGTAATAACGTGCCAATTACACGAATTCAATTGTTGGCAGGCAACCAAAATATAATCAGTGAGTTCTGATCGATGGACAATCAAAATGTTCATTCTTTTTGATGAACTACATGATATCAAGTCCCATTTTTTGTAATCGAAGTTTGAAAACTGTTTCCCCTTAATAAGCAAATAATTTGGGTTGGTTTAAGAATGCCTAAGCCCACATGACCGAGCCAGATGTAGATGTCAAGCAATAACGAGAAACATTCACCAGCATCAGAATAAAAAAAAAAAAGATCAGTCACTGGGACAAGGCTCCAGAACTATAAAGCTTATTAGATTACACTAGAAATGCAATGTTAGTTTTACAGTGATAGTTCTCTTCTGGTAAATCTTCTGGACCGTCAACTGGGAGAGATATTCATGTTGAGGAAAAAGTGATGAAAGTCTTGCTAAGAAGTATACAAGAAATCACGAGAAAGCCCTGGCATACCAATATATTGTGAATTGTCGTCCAAAATTCATCTTCAAGAATTTGGACTGCCAAATCGCATAAGCAGCAAACATAATATTTACCTCTGGGAGATATTCATCTTGAAAAGATATACCATTGTTTAAAAGAAATCAAGCTTTTATTAAATAAAGCGGTCCTATTGCTGATGCTCGAGCTTTTTCTGCAATCTTACAATAAATGATAAAAAACTAAATGCTAAAGCACTCATCTGCAGTATTAATAAACATTTTAGTAATAGGGGAAGGTAGGTAAAGACGGACACTGCGGGTAAGATGGACACTTCTCATAATGCGTGAAAAAGGTATTTTCGAATAAAACAATGCAAGCATCCTAACTCAAAATTTAAAAAACACTTTAAAAATGTGTTTGGCATAATGTATGCAAAATGGTTAAATCCACGAACAAAATAAATTTTCAACCGTGTGCACCCTTGTGGATCTAATTTGAATACTGCGGATCTTAAACCCTGCCACTTGTCTTATTTATATTTTCGGAAGATTTATTCATGTATGAGTGTCGTGATCATGGATGAAAAAAACTGGCAAAAGAACGAGGATGGAAGCAATACTAAATCTTGTTTTCTGATACAATATTAATTTGTGGATGGAAAATGGCTTACTATTAACAAGTCCCTCAAGTTGTTCTGTAAGCTGGCGCAACGCCAGCTGTTAGTGCGCGAAAATCCAGCTTAAGATGCTGCATTCTACGATATATTACAAGCGCCACTTACAATTTCTAAATTCATGACTGAATGAATCGTCGTTGGCAATTGGTCTAGAATTGGTTTATGTACGTACCATGATGTGGAAAGCAATAGGATATGTTAAAATACAATAAACCTCTTCAATTTCCAACGTTTTTGTTATAGGTGTCTATCTTACCCTTCATTCGAAACTGTACGAAAAAATCCATCTTTGTTCCATGAAAAAATCGCAAACATCGATGGAAAGATACAAATTTCAACAAATTTTCTGATAAACATGAGTGTAAGATTTTTACATTTTCCTTAACGTGTCCGTCTTTACCTAGCTTCCCCTACAATAAATTTAAAGCACCCTTTGCAAGTATCGCCCAAAAGCTTGGCCAAAAGAGTTCAGCTGGTAACTAAGGCCTACCTCCACCGAAAGATCACCTGCAGGAGATAGAATTATCAAAGCATTCCATGGAATGTGCCATTCCAGAAGTGCTCTCAAAGCGTCTCTATGTGTGTGTGTGTGCATGTATCATTTCCATATCCATAGCGTGCCGTTCTCCCCATTGCCATGCGTTCTTCTAGCTCTAGCTGGTGAAATTCCAACCGCTAAATCACATTTCATTCCACGCTCTACACACGCCATGTCAAAGGAAAAGGCAAAAAAAGTGGTAAAATGCAAACACGAAAAAAACAGCAAACGTTCTAGCAATTATTGCCCACCACACACACACACCACCACGTCCGCACAGATCGTTTCGTGGCGGAATGGCGGCAGGCAATCGTCGTCTAATTACGACGGGTGCTGGAGGGAGCGCGGAGGGCGGCCACAGGGCTACGGTCTCTGGCGTCGTCGGTTGCGTTTCAAAAAGGTGGGAAAAGATCTCAGATGCCGCACACCGAGGGGGAGGGTGGGTATGTCACTCCTTATCTCGCGTACCCCCGCCGTTCAAAGACCGGTATGCCGACTGTGCTGCGGCGGCCGAGTAGCAGAGTAGCCCCGAAATGTCGCACAAATCGCCAAAACCAATATTAGCGCGACCGGTAATAAAGGGTCGTTCTGCGAAAATGGCGAGCCGGGCGTGTTAACCACCACACTGCTGGGAAGAGTGTGTTTAGGATTGCAACAAAAAAAAAAATAGAAATAAAATAAAACTAGGTCGACAAGTGTGGACTGGATAAAGAAAGAAATGTACGTAGGACGACATTTTTTGAAAAGAATTTCAACATCAAATATCCCATTTAGCTTCCCTTTAAAGGCGTCTCCTTGTTCTGATCACTTTGTTCTCTTTGTTCCGCCATTTCTTCGGCCATACTACTGTAAAATGGCAGCAGTTTTAGCCATCAATTTAACACAATAGTCAACGAATAGCGGTTTCTACCCCCTTCATCAAAGCGGACTTCAATCCGTCCGTACGTAGCACTCCAACACACCAATCCAACACAACAGCCCAGCGCAAACAACCTCAATTAAGATATCAAGAAAGCTAGCCAATTAGAAAGATTACCGCCGATAGCGATCGACGGCGTGCGCGCCACGATCAAGGAGGCGATCGTTTGTGAAGCAAAACCTCCCGGAGAGATACACTGTGTGACAGTGAAATTGTTCTCTCCTCAGGCGAACAGCTTTTCTCTCCCGTCCAAATGTTCTTCAGGAGAAATGTGACCATTTGGTACGTTCTGCGATTCCACCCGGAAGGCATGAGCTGCTGCTCCGAAAAGGGACTCCGTGGCCTGCTGCTCTTTGTGCGCTTGGTAGAATGTCACCGAGCAGAGGTTTGGCAATTTTGCGCCCCGAATGATGCGCATTGGCGCATCAACTACGCAAACACCACCGCCTTCCATGGCCTTCATAGTTGCTAATGAGCTTTCCATGCAAGCCCATATGGTCATCGCATTCTTTCGCTTCGGTGGCTCTCTTTGTCGCCGGACCGAACTGGCCCGTGTTGAGTGACAACAAAACTTCCAAGCGATCTGCAGAAAAAAAAAAATGTCCCATAAAGGACACTCAGTGGCCGGGTTAGTGGATTATCTCCTTTCGGTGTTGAGTGTGTCCGCGGGCCGGCAGAGACAACAAACCCGGATGCGGTTCGATGCGCCCAAAAAAGGACGGTGAAATTGTTTCACCAAAAACACACACACACACACACACACACACACACAAACACACACACACACAACACACACCACACACACACAACACACACACCCACACACACACAACACACACACACACACACACACACACACAACCACACAACACCACACCACACACAACACACACACACACACACACCACACACACACACACACACTGTAGTCCTATTCCGGCATCGGTGTCGCATCGGTGAGGAGGAAAAGACAGATTAGGCTATGCTGTTTACGGGGACACAGGGAACACACACACACACACACACACAAACACACACACAAAACGGAGGACTGCAACACGCTGAGTGAACGATCTTCGGCCTTGGGAGCTTGGGCATATCATAAACGCACAAAACACAGTCCCAGGGACAGTCAGTCAGTCCGCTTTGGTTTGGTCTAATCGCATTACGGGGGGAACGGGAGCTTCCAGTTCGAGACTTGTCACAGACGGCAGAGCAGATAATGAGCGGAGAATTTAGTAATTAGAAATGAAAACATGTCCCGCTTCGAAAGCGAAGATCGTCCCCGTAGATCACCCGAAGGACCCAAGCACAAGCGATCCAATAAGCGACAGCGGCGGCGAGTACGAAAAGGATCATGCGGATGCCATCTAGTAATCCACCTACCAACTGTTTGCTGACAGGTTTCCAATGGGACCTTCGAACACGGGCAGCGAAATGGTGTGTGTGTGTACGTTTGGTCGCGATTTTCGGTAAAAGCCGTCCCAAAAAAGGATTACACTTGAGTCGGAACAATGCGAACTGGTTCAGTTTCGAGTGGTGAAAAGAGTGAAAGAGGTTTTTTTGTTTCTTTCTTCTTCTTCTGGCAAAGCGCATCCTACCTGTGAGGTAAATGGGTGGAGCTGGAGGGATGGATTGATCAGTTGGACACAAACAAACTGATGTACCCCCAAACAAAATGGCCATTGAGAGGGTTGTTTTTGTCCGATGATTGGTGTGTTGTTTGTTGAGCAAAGCAGGGCTATTGTGCATTTGTTAAGGGTTTGGAAGAGGTTGAGCCTTAGAAATCTTGCCGTTTTGAATTTAAAGTAGGTTTTTAGTGTGACTTATTCTTTCTGAACGAGAATGAGTTGAGTGCTAGTTTTTGGTAATCAAAATTGGCTCATAGTTGAGATGTGTGCCTTATGTCGTTGCGTTCTAGTAGAAAAAAAACAAAATAACGGGAATTCAGTTCTTTATTTCTTTTGCATAAGATGGGAACTGGTCAACTACATACCAGAACTAGGAATTAAGTGTCATTGGAAAGAACTGAGCAATAATGTACTAAAATTTAAATTAGAATTTGCATACACAACTAGTTTTAAATGTATTCGTCATTCAAAGCTTTGTAATAATCCATTTTCCACACAATTCTAAGCCAAATGAAATGCTACGATCTTTTGTGAGACCGTTTGTCAACTGTTCAACTGTCATTTCAAATCCTCTTTGCTAACTGCTGGTGGGGGTAGGAATGCGACGTTTATGAATAATAGGACAAAATTAGGAGCACTTTTATAAATCATTTATCCTTTTGCAAAGCTTGTGACATATCAGATTGAAAATAAAAAATAAACAGAAAAAAAATGAACTTTTATCTCATTTTTATGATTTGTAACTCTTCTTCCATTCTCATTATTTATCGATTTCAAGCTCTGTCGTCCACGGCGTTTCCCGCTGTGCGCACTGAACAATTTGACAGCGAAAAACAACGGAGGGCAGACAGAATAAAAAAAAACAACAATCACAACAGCTGAGGGACGGAAAAATTTCTACCTCCTTTGTGTTTTCTTGAATTGTGACGCAAAAACAAAGAAAGCAAAGCAAAAGCGTCCGCTGTTTCCCTGTTGCTTTCCTCGCTTTCCCAGTGGGCCAGTGGGCATACGTTTTCCGCGGGCGAATTACATCATGCAGCAGCGATAAAGGTACGTTTCCCTCGCTCTTGCCTCCAGTGTGTGCCAGCATCATAGGAGGCAAAGGGTGCTGTGTTGTATATACGGGGCGCATCGAATTTCGGGATGTTGATAAGAGAACTAGGAGCACAAAGGTAGAAGGGTGAACGGCGGAAAAAGCAGACAGAGCCTGAGTCACCCGAGGGACGGGACAGTGCAGTACGGAAGAGGAGAACTTTCAACCCATCGGAAAGGGTGTACTTTATACGATGCAGCAAGTTGTTGTTGTGTTGCATCGTGTAGATAGATGCTCCAACGTCCACTACAGCCTCCCGACATGCCCGACCTCACCCGTCAGACGTCATCGCGGGGTGGGTCAATTAGCAGCGCACTGTGTTTTTATTAGCGTTTTTTTCCTTTCTCTCCACACCCCTTTTTTCTCTGGTCGTAGTGTGCGGTGAAACGGAAACTTCGCATAGCAACTACAGCAACAACAGCAACAGTCATGTTTGGGCGTACCGAAACGAACAAGGACAGTTTCCTCGTCCAAACGAAGGCAGCGCGGGAAGAGCGGGCCCATGAGCGGGCCCAGGAAGAGCGGCGGGACCGTTCGATACTGCTGCTGCAGCGCACCATCCGCGGCTGGCTGGCACGCACCAAGTTTCGGCAAAGAATTCTGTGAGTATTCCTCATTGTGGTTTTGGTTAACGATCGTGTTTCATTAACATGGCTCCCTCCTCTCCATTTTCCAGCAATGAATTTGACGAACTGTTCCACCGGTCACCAGCGTCGGCAAACCGATCGAGCTGAAACCCAGCCTGACAGTGTACGGTGGCCGCCAGCCACTTCCTGCTCCAGTGGAAGGCGGAAACGAGCGCACCGGAGTCGGCCCCCCACACGGGAGCGGCTGGAGCGCTTGTGCCGCTATCTGGTCGCCAGCCTCGACTCGGACTCGCCCAAAACCAGCTACATCGGGGTGGCGTTCAACAAGGAGCTCAGTCTGGCCTGGATACGGCACATCAAGAAGCTGATGCTGTACCGGTGCTGCACCGCGATCGAGCTGCTCAAGCCGGAGGTGCACAGCGACAGCATCACGTTGGCCTTATACCTGCACACGCTCGTTGCGTTCACGTCCATCAACAGCTGGGCCCTGCTGCGGAACAAAGCGCTGGCCGGGCTGAAGCCCGGCATGACGCAGCTGTGCGCGAACGTGATGGGCGAACTGGGGCAGAAAGGGTTCTACCTAACGCTGCGCAACGTGCTGGTGAAGGGCACCTGCCGGCGGTGGTGTGAATTTGAAGCCCATCTCCCTGACCGCCCTGGTGACGCTTGCCCTGCGGCCGCTCGTATCGTCCGGCTTCAGCGAGAACCTGCTCAGCCAGTTCCTCGTGCAGATTCTGTCCGTCCCGGGGATGATGATGCAGCTGGAACAGTACACGCCGGAGTGTCTGGTGAGCGTGCAGTCGCACGGGACGCTCGAAAAGACGCTCGATCTGCTGAGCGGCGAACAGTCGACCAAGTTTGTGGTGGCCAGCCTGCAGAACAGCAATCTGCTCGCGCTGCTCGCGAACATCGTGCATCTGTACTATCTGGAAGCGCCGGAAAATGCGGCCAAGCTGGCGTACCCGGCCTTCACGTTTGTGGTGACGCAGCTGCTGTACGGGATACTGAACAGTCTCAGCCAGGCGGGCGGTGCCTTCACGCAGTGGCACGAGCTGTTGGGGGTGGTTCTCGCCCGGGAAGGATCGGCTGCAGCACCGAAAACTTGCCGCTGATCAAGAAACAGATCCATCTGCTGTGGAACCATCGCATCGTGAAGCTGCTGCTGGGCGACAATTGAGTAGGAGCTGGCGGTTGGATACGAAACGATCGATTATCCGATCCCGAGCGGTAACAGTACGGGGAATCTGTTGAAGCGGGCGCTTACGTTCGAGCGCAGTTCGATGAAGGGCCAGCCGAACAAGGCGGGCAAAATGTACCGGAAGCTAGGTTGCGCGGAGGTTTCGCGTGTGGCGCTGACCTGCTCGATGTACCATGCGGCGCTGAGCGCGCTGTCGCAGCTGCGGCTGGACATTCTTTCGGGTGAGGATGCGTCGGTAAAGGGGAGAAGGGGGGGAAAGTAGGCATTTAATAACGGTTTGTTCATTTTTTTCCCCAGGCCTTTGTTACAATGACACCGTGCTGCACGATCTGTGGCTGCTGTTGGGATCGATCGGACCGAATTGTGGGCTGAAGGGGTTCATCGAGCTGCTGCAAGTCAGTCAAACGAACTATGCACCACCGCTGCTGCTTCTTTCCCTGTTCTGTGACTGCATGACGCACTACGTGACGTAAGTTGAACAGTTTGCCCCACTGGAGTAGTGATGGGAGAAATGACGTTTTTTCGGAATCGATTCCGGCTAATTTCGAAGATTTCTGGAATCGATTCGGATAATAGTTTCGGGAATCAGTTTCCAGAATCGGCTCCGGAATTGGTTCCGAATTTGGTTCCGGAATCGGCTCCAGAATTGGGATCGGTTGGTTGGGAGTTGGTTGCGGAATCAGCTCCGAAATCAAAAGGCTTCGAAATCGGAGTCGGTTTTGGCATCTCCATAAGAAAAGACGTTTGGATCCAATGACGCTACCCATTGATAGCCAAACAGAATCAAAATTTACTTGTAAACGATCCATTCTCATGGAGATTACCGGACTGATCTCGCTGCAGAAAATCCTATTAAATTCAAGAACTGTTTCTTATTCTGGAGCTAATTCCAATTTTGGAGTCAATTCTGATTCTGTTACCGGAACAAATTGCGATTTCCAGGTCAATTCCAATTCCGGAGCCAAGTCTGATTACAGAACCTATTCCGATTCCGGAGCAGATTTAGATTCCGGAACCGAGTATGATTCCGTCGCCAATTCCGGAGCCGATTCCGATTCTGAAGCCAAATCCAATCCTGGAACCGATTCCGAAACCAATTCCGGAGCCGATTCCAGAATCGATTCCATTGCCGCATTCAACTCCGGAATCGGCTCCGGAGTCTACTCCGAAATTGGTTCCGGTATCAACTCCGGAATCAGTTCCGGAATCGGCTCCGGAAATAATTCCGAACACGGATTCGGAATTGGGTAGGTCCGATTCCGAGCTCCCAGCTCTCTTTCTAATACAATCCCTCTCTCTCTCTCAAACGCAGCATTTTGGACGATCTGGAAATGTACGAACAGCAAACACCGTTCACGCTGAACGACTACATCGTGCTGTCCCACTTCCTCAACACCTTCCTGTACCGCACGATACAGGACCAGATACTGGACGCGAAGACGGCACCAGTGCCCCACTGTTCGTCTCCATCCACACGCTGCTGCTCTGCCTATACCGGCGTGACTGCCGGCGGCAGTTCGCACCGCCCAACCACTGGCTGATCCGGGACATTCGACCGTCCCACTTTCTGGCCGACCTGGAGAAAGGCAAAAAGCACACCCAGATCTTGCTGCAAAAGATGCCCCACATCATACCGCACGAGGACCGGGTGCAGCTGTTCCGGAAGTTTGTGCAGAACGAGAAGGCGGTGCTGGGGCTAACGGAGTCGGCCTGCGCATCGCCCAGCTCCGCCCTGGTCACCGTCCATCGGGACCGCATCGTGGAGGATGGCTACCGGCAGCTGGCCGCCCTGCCACCGCACGGCCTGAAGGGGGTAATTCGGGTGCGGTTCATCAACCAGCAGGGGCTGGATGAGGCGGGGATCGATCAGGACGGTGTGTTTAAGGAGTTTCTGGAGGAAACGATCAAGCGTGTGTGTGTTGATCCGTCGCTGAACCTGTTCAAAACGACCACGGAACAGCGGCTGTACCCTTCGCCGACGTCCCACATGCAGGAGAACATCTGGCACTGTTCGAGTTTGTGGGGCGCATGCTCGGGAAGGCGGTGTACGAGGGCATCGTGGTGGATGTGCCGTTTGCGTCCTTCTTCCTGTCGCAGGTGCTCGGGCAGACGCAGCAGGCCTGTACAGCTGTATGGACGAGCTGCCGTCGCTCGACAAGGAGCTGTACCGGAGCCTTACGTTCATCAAGCACTATCAGGGCGATGTGGCCGATCTCGACCTGACGTTCAGCGTGGACGAGGACGTGATGGGGAAGATAGTGACGCACGAGCTGCATCCGGGCGGGAGGGCGCGAGCGGTTAACAATGATAACAAGTAGGGTGGAAGAAATTTTGCGGGTGAATGTTGTTTAACGCGGGGTTTTCCCTTCTTTGTTTGCAGAATTAATTACATCCACTACATGGCATACTTCCGCATGCACACGCAAATCCGCGATCAAACGGCCGCATTCATCCGCGGCTTTCGGTGCATCGTCAATCCGGACTGGTTGGCGCTGTTTTCACCCCGGAGGTTGGTTGGCTTTCTAGTGCAATTATGACTTTCAATTGGAATTCATATTGGTTTTTTGGAATTTGTAGCTCCAACGGCTTATCTCGGGCGACACATCGCCGCTGGATTTGAAGGATCTGCGAAAGCACACCCAGTATTACGGCGGATTTCACGACGGCCATCGGGTGGTCGGTTGGCTGTGGGACATTCTTGCCAAAGATTTCACCGAGGAGGAGGAAAAAGCTATTCCTGAAGGTTTGTTGGGGAGTTTGTGCTCCCATGAATGTAACATTATTCACCTATTCCCCACCCCCCGGTCATTTTAGTTTGTGACGAGCTGTTCGAAACCGCCGCCGCTGCTGGGCTTTGCACACCTGGAGCCACCCTTTTCCATACGGTGCGTCGAGGTGGCGACGACGAGGACATAGGCGACACGGTCGGGTCGGTCATACGGGGCTTCTTTACGATCCGCAAGAAGGATCCGCTGAACCGGCTGCCCACCTCGTCCACCTGCTTCAATCTGCTGAAGCTGCCGAACTACCAGAAGAAGAGCATGCTGCGGGACAAGCTGCGGTACGCCATATCCAGCAACACCGGGTTCGAGCTGTCGTAAGCAGTCGTGCTTCCCTGCTTCTGCTGCCGAAAATGGCCGGGAACCGGATATCCAGAATATATATCTTATGAATTCCGAATGGGAGCGGGGGGAAACGTATATTAAATCCATTAAACTGTGATAGTAAGCGTAGGATACTACTGATACGGGCTAATCCGATCGAGGAAGAGAGAGAGAGAGAGAGAGAGAGAGAGAGAGAGAAAGTAAACTCAGTAAAGAATGAGTCCCCAGTGATGAGAATCTTAGCCCCGCGCACGTGTTTGGAAGGTATTTAGAGGTTAGCAAATTGTGCAATCCACTAAACAACAGAAAAGAACAGAGATCAACACATTTTAGGTGCAACAGTATAGAAATTTCGCAAAACCCCAGACAGCCAGTGTGTTTTCGGTGTACCCAAATGTGTCCCGTTGGTGTGTGTGTATATGAATGTGTATGTAAATCAATAGTAGCAACTGTACGTATTGCGTTTAGTGTCTCTATGTGTAGCGAGGAAAGCATAAAACAAGGAGTCAAGGAGACCGAGTCAGCAGAGGTAGGCAAAAGGGAAAACCCGGATCGATCAGGCACGTCGAATGTGTTTTTTTATAAAATCAGTTTATAAAACCCCCGTAGGCAGCGTAAAAAAAAATTGATAATCTAATATTTATACTCTATTTGTGTAACCAAGATAAGAAACTATTTTTTGAACCTGTGTGTGTGTGGTATCGTGTATGTGTAAAAGCGAAGGGAAGGGAGTGAGAGTTGAATGCGCAAACAGGAGGGTAGAACCGTGTAAACGGTTACTGTATTCTGAACACACATGCACACACTTTCTTAGGCTCCGGTTCTTTGGTGCAATAAATTTGCCGAACGAGCTCGTAGTAGTTCGCTAGGCGGGTAGGGAATTGGAAAATAGGGTAAATGTGTAAAGCACCGCAAGCCAGACAGGCAGACAGGCATAGAGAGAGAGAGAGAGAGAGAGAGAACGAGTGCGGATGGATCAGATGTAACTGAAATCAATCATACATATTGGAACGTATATGGGTCCGAGTTTAAATAAATGATGTAAAACGCATGTGTGCATTTAAAAAAAGTGTGTGTGTGTGTGTTTTTTCGGTTTGATTTGTGAATTTTGAAACGGATTTATTTAAAGTTGTCCGTTGAGATGACGCTTAAATAACCTGCAGATGGCGCTGCTGGAGCTTCGCTTTCACAAATGTGTAGACAGTGCTTTAGGTCAAATCAAAATCAAATTTGAAACTAACAGCAGATCGATTAATTTCAATAAAAAACAAACGATGAAATAAATTTGCATTTTGTTGTAGGCTGAAATCATTATTTTTTCGCTAAAAATATATAAAAAGCGAGCATTTCCCAGCAGATCACAATTTGACAGGCAATGTCACCCGAAAAGATCGAAAGAGATAGAAGCCAATTCGAACATGGACTGACAGCTCTCTTTCCCTCTACGCTTCAAGCACGTACGAACAAACGAGACAGCAGCATGTTCGTAGCATTCCGCCTCGCTCACCCGCTCACGGGCGCAGCTGTCAGAACTGGCCCCAAAAGTGTCATCCGCACCAGAAGCGCTTCTAGTTTTTTGTATTATTGTTCCAGCACGCAAGGAGAGCGGACCTGTGTCGCTTCGTTTGGAAATTGTAACAACGGATCTCTAGAACGACGAACGACACAGAGACGGCCGTGCTCGTGCAACATAACACCACCCTCCTCGGTGCCTGCTGCGGCTGTCTGCACAACCCCCTCTGTCCAACTACGGCTCCGGAAAGGGCAACAACAGCACCACATTCCCGGTCCCCTAGCTGTGTGGTTGCGTTCTCGCGCGTGTGTGTGGTGAAGAATCAGTGAAACCACAAGTGCAAAAGGTGCGTAAGTGAAAATTGTCACCGTCCAGTGCAAGACACACACACCATCGGCCACGGGAAGGAAAATGCACGCGTCGTAACCCAGGCAACCCATCCAGGCAGGCAGTCAGCCAGCGCAAGCAAGCTTTATGGCCGGCAAAGGGAAAAGGGAGGAGGCTTTTTTTTGGTCGCTCCGTTCGCACACCATCCGTGTGTGCTGCGCTGCAATACCCTGGGAACGCAAGTAGGCGCATCTCCCTTGTGTTGGTGTTTGTCCGTTTTTTTTTTTATTCGTCCCGTCCCTTTCGTGTGCCCCGTGAGAGCCCTTGGTGCGTGTCGGTGGATTCCCAATCCAGGGAAAGATGGTGGTAGTGGTGGTGGGTGGTGTGCTGGTTAGTGGTGGTGGTGGTTGTCTAGAACCCTCGTCAAAAAGGAAATCGCCCATTGCTTTTGCCAGCGGCTGTGTTCGACTTGCGCTTGTGTGTGTGTGTCTATCTACGGCTGATTGTATGTAGTGCGTACAGTGTAAACAATATCTACCGTCACGATTGAGCTTTGTGTTTCGTGCGATTTTGCTAATTACCGTACAAATGGTAAAGGAAAGAGCAGGCAAAGAAACAGCCACCACCACCACCACCCGTCTAGTGTTTTTTTTTACGCAACGCCATCCCCCCTCCTCTCTGCCGGCCACACTGTGTGCGTGCGTACGTGCCTGTGTGTGCGTTCTCTAGTGTTTCAGGGCACAAGAAGCGCTCGCTCGCTCGCTGTTGCTGCTGGTGGTGCTGTGTGTGTGCTGCTGTCGCAAATACTTCCTCACACACTTACTATCTCGGGCGCACCGTCTCAATCGGCTGAAAAGTGGATCACGCGGCGGAGACTAATTCGCGACCTCGCGAGCGCACAAAGAGGGCTGTCTGTCACGCTGCCGTCGCCGTCGCCGTCAAACAGCTGACAAAACTATCTTTTTTTTGCGTTGTTTGCTGCGCGTGTAGTGCTTTCTTAATGTGTGTGTGTGTGTGTGTTTTGTACGGTGGAAGGAAAGCTTCCGGTTGCGCTAAACCGGACAGGCTGAGACGTGTGTTTGTGTGTGTGTTTGTGCGTTGGAAATAGAAAGAATCATCTTCTGTCAAAAGCAATCATCGATTCGAAAGGGACAGCGCGTGTCCATGGTAACTGTGTGTGTGCGTGTGCCTTTAATTCTACTGCTCCGCTGTTCCTTACCAGGGCCCGTTCCACCCAGAAAACACACGGCTGAAAGACGAAGCAGGGAAAGTGATACATATATGTGTTGGAAGGAACACGCTTGGGGTCGTCGGTGTGTTTGCGCTCCCGGTAGCGGAAATTAGTTTCCTGCGCAAAGAAAGGGGGGCACCAAACCGCCGCTCAAGTGCTCAATTACAATAACAAATAACACGACCCAGGAGGCGATGACGATTGTGTAAATTAAAACTTACCTGCGCGTGTTGTATATATCTGCTATCCTCTTCACTGTCGTCATCGTCATCATCATCGACAGTGTATTATTGAGTTGTTGCTGCTGCTGCTGTGGCGATGGACCGCGGTGACTCAGAACAGCACACGCATCTTGAGTGCAAAATTTCATCAGTCAATGCCATTGCAATTATTCCCTTTCTGTTCTGTGTGTATGTGTGTGTGTGTGTGCATGCGCCCGCGTGGTAAATCATGCGTGAGCTGCCATGGTTCTCTATTGTTCCGTTCTGGTTGTGCTTCTTCACGCTTCCATTCTTTCTTAACCTTGATTATTAATACACACACACAAACACATGCGTGTGGGGGTAAACCTGCATCGCGAAATTTGTGCACAAATTAAAGGTGCGAAGCGAAAGTGCAAAGAAGAAGAAGAAGAAGTAGAAGCAAAGAATTCCTTCCAAACATCCAAGCAACACACACAAAAACGCATCGAAGCAAAAGTGTCCATTTTGTTGCACTCCATTGCAAGCATCGTGCACTTCCTCGACGTTTTTGGGGGGGGGAAAAGTGTAGTAAAAGATATTTATCTTCAAACTCGCTGTGCGTATGTGTGTGTGTGTGTGTGTGTGTGTGTGTTTTTATCATTTCTGTGAAAAAACGCATATAAATCCTTCCACGTAATAGATAACACGCAAAAAAGCGTTTTCAAAAAAAAAAAATAATCCCTTTTCCCTTTTCTCCGAATCTCAGCAGGCAGCCTGTGTGTGTGTGTGTGTTGAAGAAGTGAGACAAAGATAGAAACAAACGCCTAGCAAGCAAAGCCGTTCAAGAAGCAGCCTGCTGCTACAACATTTCCGGAAGTGCGTGCTTGCGTGTGTGTGTGTGTGCGTGTGCGAGTGTGGTTGTGCAATATTGTGTTTGTGTGTGTGAAAGAAAGTTTCCATTTGTGCGTGCCGCGTGTGTGGCCGCCCAAGTCGCGAAGGGGAAAACACACAAAGGCAACAAACCCTTTGGCGCGCCCCTCCCTCATTGCTATTGTTGTGCTGTGCTTAGAGTGAAAGAGAAAGAGAGCGAAAGAGTGAGAGCGGAGTGAGTTTTTCGCGCGTTCCGCATTGTGTTCCGCGCGGTACATTTTCCGGGGTTTTTCACGGAGTCATCGCGTAGAAGCGCCCGTAACAGCGAGCGCGAGTGTGTGTGTGTGTGTGTGAGCATCTTCTCCCCCGCCCCCTCCCCTTAACTCATCTCCACCGGTGCGTGTAAGGCGTGGGATCGGTGGAAGGCGGCCCGGGTTATGCGCAACGGCTGAATGGCGGCTGTCGGTGGCCCTGCCAGGCAATCACGGGGGGTCTCCATGAGTGTCTCGATGTCGCTGGTACAAGGAGGAGCTGGCGGTGCGCCGCAGGGCGCCATCCTGGCCGCGGCCGCACCCTACTTCCAGCCGCCGGCCGTCCCGCAGGATGTCCAGCCGGACCGGCCAATCGGTTACGGCGCGTTCGGTGTCGTATGGTAAGTGTGAACGTGTGTGTGTAATGTATGGAGACGATTGATTGAAATGATCCATTTATTATGACGTTTTCTTCTTCCCATCTCCATCGTTCCTTTTCTTTTTTCTGCGAATGTCCCGTTGATAACTTTCGTCCTTGGCAAACCTAATTCCGCTGCAAGTCTGTGACTAAGCTTGTTCGTCCCCTTGCACGGTTACTTCTGTTTGCTGGAAACTGATAAGGGATTAGCATTGGTGGGGCGCGTTTGGCTAGTTTGTTGCTGTTTCAATGTCATGTGTGCGCCCCAGGGGTGTCGAGATTGGCAGAGCCCTAAACCTCCAATCAAGAAATCAATCTCTCTCTGTCCCGGTCGGGGCAATCAATCTACGTTGTGTGGTTTGCTGAGTTAAATTTTGGATGCTCCAATTCCTGGGCAAAGTCTTGGAATTGATAAGTTCGTAATTGCAATTCACTCGTTTAATCCAACCAGCAAATAGAAGATCATCCGGGACTCGGAGCATCTAGTAAGCATTTGCTAGTGCTGTTCAGTCTATTAGGAGTAGAGATACTTCAAGAAATTTGGGAACTACCTAAACAGTAGCTTGACTGGAAAATGTAGCTCTAAACCGAGAGTAAAGTTTGATTTAATCGCTGAAGTCTATTTATTACAGACTAAAAGACGTAAAGTCATAGAAATAGATCTGCAATTGCAAGTGTCCAATCAAGCTCAGGCAATCAGGCAAAGCATGTGAACTTCTGTGTCATATTGATCCAAAATGTTGTCTCTTTAGACTCAAACAAGTAGTTGTCATGCTAAGTTTGTCCAGAGCTCAACCAGTTGTCCCAACAATGATCTAATTTCATGATCTATGTCTTCTTATGGAAGTATTTCAAAGTTGTCTTTACTCCCTGATGACGCATTGCCTAGTTCCCATTAGTTGGGAAAGACTTCTTGGGTAAATATGACAGCCTACTGCTCCAATAACTTCCATTACGGTTGCCGAGCAACTCATTCTTCACAGCTCACAAGAACAAATTCATCCAATTGTTTGGAGGCGCACGCATTATTGATTATTGTTGTTTTAATTACGCTCAGTTACGGCACGGGTACAGAAAGTTCAAGATAAAAGTGATCAATCTGCTCCCGCTTGACTTTATCTCCCACAGCCGTGTCCATTACAGTCATTATACAGGGCACTGCGCTCTTTACTTATGACGCTATCAAATTACGCTTTTTTCTCTCTGTCGTCTCAGAATCGGCAAACGACGCAAATGAGGGGTTTGTTTGTTTTATTCCAATTTCCTTCTGATCTAATCTGCTCCTGCGTAATGAATCTTCCCAATACAATACGGCAGCAGCATGACGTCACCGAAATAGCCAACAGCGACCGATAAACTGTGCCAAATAGTCGACCCTTTGGGAAGATTCCCCACGGCAAGTCGGTGGTGTCCCGCGCGTTGTTTAACAAATCGAGCCAGAGATGGCAGAAACAGCAAACAGCAACAGACACACACACACACACACACACACAAAATCCCCCGAGGGCAACGCTTAAAAATAGCGCCGGATCGATCGATTCCTATTGGCCTTCTCATGCTCCTGCCCGCACCGGGCCTTTGCGGAAATTGTAAGGTGAAGGTTGATCGCCCAGAGAGAGAGAAACGGGGAATCACCAATCGACACACACTGTGGCTGATAAGAGAGGTACTCATCTTATTTCCTTCGCGCCGACAAACCGCTGATGTGAACGTTTTTTTTTTTTTCGGACGAAGAGCAAGACGAATCGCGCGACTGATTGAGAAATTGGGACACGGCCCCAACGACGGCTTCTTTGTGGCACAGGGTGTGGGGTACAAAGGTGTACACATTACAGCCGCCCGATCGGACGTCACAGCCTGCCGAGAATGAGGTTACCTTCCAGCTGTCAGTTCACGCGCGCGCTTTATGGACGTACACATCCCGTGTGTGTGTCGCTTTAAAACTAAGTGCTAAGTGGGCCTTGAAATACTTTCTGCGTTCAGCATCAACTGCTGCAATTCACACACGCTCACGGTGCGTCACGGTGGCAGTGTTGGTGAGTGTCAGATGGTTGGAATTTTGGTTTGAATTCTTGATGTCTTTAAAGGTCCAGCTTTGGTCCAGCAGTAACATACCTTCCTTTACCACACCTGTTTGAGCAAATGGTTATCGGGAATGTTCCTTCTATCGATGGGATAGTTTCACACCCATAATTAGGTAGAGAGAGCGGCGGAGACACACCTTGTCCATCTATTCCTAACGAGACATTTCCAAAATAGATGAAAAGAACTGTACTTCCTTCGAAGTAACTTTGTGCCTCAAGAATAGAACTGTGATTAAACATTGAACTGAATGTTTGAGGTGCTAAGTATAACCTAGATCGAAGTAAGATTGTTGGCCCCATTTAATACACATGCGTCCCTCCGAACCGTAAATCCTCCATCATATTTACCGTCCTGACGCTGGGCTCTGGTTTGATAACGCGACTTCAGGGTGTGGCGACTACCGAGGGTCTGGTGTTAATTAAACATATGTGCAACGGAGTTCCTGCATCTGGAGGGTGAAGCTGGGGGAGGGGAAGGTTTGTTGATAAATGATATGTCACCGCGGCAAGATATCACCTGCGGAAGTGTCAGCGAGAGTGAAAATGAGAGTGAAAATGAACGTTCTCAAGTGGAGAAAGAAGCAGGCAGGTAACAACTGAACTCAAAATAGACCTGCCCCGTTGGTATCGGTCCCAGAGCACCTTACTACCACCCTGTTGAGAAGGGGAACTGCGTCGAATGCGTCGGTGACACATCGACGACGTGTGTTCCAGTGAAAGCTATCGCCTCCCAACATTTTATTGAACGTGCGATAATTTTTGGCAACCCTTTTTGGCGGCCCCCAGCGCGGTCACGCCTGCCGTAAATGAAACCTCCATCGTCCGTCTCGGTCCCTACATGCGATGTTTATCTATAGGGGATAAGGGGGAAGCACAGTGTGAGTTCCGCCACTGCACTTTGCCGTGTGTTGGAGGTGGATGTATTCCCGACACAATGTTGCTTTTATTGAGATATTCTAAGGTACGCTCGACGAAGCGAAGCGTGTTTGATAACCGCGTGAAACGAATCAATTCGTGTGTTTGAATGTGTGGGGACGACAATTTGTGGTTTGTCTAATTATTCATTCCGCGTAGTTCGGAACAGGTAATTGAGATTTCTATTTCTGAGCCTAAGGAAGAGGCCTCTCCCACACACACACACATATGCACTCGACGCCAATTCTACGGAGGAGATCACGTTTTACGCTGTTTGAATGGGGTTAGGAAGTTCCAGCGCATTAATGAGTGTTCAACGTGATCTTTGTAATATCTTACTCTCTCTCTCTCTGTCTTTGTCTCTTTCTCTGTTCCTCATGCCACCAATAACTCCCACCTTGATTGCGCGATGATAGCAAAAAAAAAAAAAACGAACGCCACTCACAAATGAGTGAGACGACAAACGCCGTGTAATATGAATTGTGCTGCTTTGTTGTGCAGTTATCGATAACCTAGTTTCTTGCTCGCTGTGTCTCGGGGTTTTTTTTTCTGCACAAACACAAACCCTAACGAATGCTCTTCAATTGCGTAAATCATCAATATGTATAACACATGACCGAGGAGGTGAGGGAGAGACATTCTCCTTATCAGGATCTGGCGGCGGTTGTCTGTTTGCTTCCCATTCGCTCGTCTCTTTTCCTGCAACAGAGAGTGGTGGTGACTTTTGTGTGTGGTGGTCGAATTGTTGAGCCAAAGATGGGACACTAATCATTGCGCAGAGTCACTTGCGAGAGTGATGATGTGAATGGATCGTAGTTAAGCGTGGTTCGGGTAAAAGGGGGAGGGTCGGCAGAGTGGGAAAAATTATGTGACGAGGCGAGCACACATATATAATCACCTACACCCGCAAAAGAGCTTGAGAAGAATGGCAATTGCAGTGTACACCACGAGGACTGTTTTCCAGAATGGGGGAGCGACAAAATAGTTTCAGTTGTTGCTGTGTCTTGCATGGCCCGTGGCGTCATCGGGGGCATAGTTTATGGATGTGTGTGTGCGTGCGGGTGAAGTGAGTAGCGCTTAGGGGTCGGTATTTCTTCCCTCGGCCCTTTGTAACACACGCTGGGAAGGATATTTTTAGCAGTACGATACGATACATGGTTTTGGGAAGGAATGATGTAGCCATAGGCTGAAGAAGCGATAGGAAAGATTTGTAAAGGCACGAAGATGATGGTGTTGTGTTTAAGGAAGTTGCTGTGGTCGTGTCAACCGGAAGAGAGCAGCGTGGTGTGTGAGTTTTGATAGGGGAAGAGATGATGAGGGTGTGTAGTACAACAATACTGCGCTTGAATATATCTCCTCTGTCAGATTAACGTGCTTTTTGTTATCTCATGTTCAGTGGTATGAGTGTAATATATATTTTCCTTTTTGCCTTAAGCATGGAAATTTTGGGCCGTGTTAGTTACCCGTAGTTATAAATAAGATTGATTCGTTAGTAACAATCACAAAGAGATGCTTTAACAAGTTTAAAAATCGTCAACAAAATCCTCTCTGTTGGTGGTTTGGTTTGGATTTGGTCGATGACCGGTCTTGTTCTGGAATCGTACGGTGCTAGCTACACTATTAGTCTGGTCTAATAGGGTCAAGTTTATTGTCAATTTAACCAAATGCATGAATCAATTTTACTTTACTGCTCAATTATTCCTCGAGAATTCTTTTTAATGTATCCATTAAAACGTTATCGATGTTTTTTTTTCACCTCTCTTCCAATCGAAGTCGCTCACACCACCATAATGAAGCAATTTCAGCGATTCCTTCCTCAAACGCGTGTGTGTCATCATGAGGGCGATCGGGGTGCTATCAGCTAACAATCTCAACACGATGCAACACACGCTTCAGCGGGAAGAGGAAATGTGATCTGTCTATTGCTACATTCTACAGACAAGCAGGAAAGGCAGCACAATTCTAGCTTCTATTTCCTCCTACGATGGTGGTAGTAAAGAACCATTATTATTATGTGGTAGACAAAACTCGCGCATAAAATACAGCACCGCACTCTCGTGTGTGGTAAAGGTCGCCTCCCCATATGGTGGGACCATACGGTGGTTGAGGGTGGTGGTGGTCCCCGTCGTCTCGGGTTGGCGTTTGTGTCAGCCACCGTCGCGTTGCGTCTCTTTAATCCTCGTCAACGTTTGCGCGTTGCGTTTCGCGCGCGGCGGGCGGCAGGGATCGTCGTTACGTGACGTTTTCGAAGGCGCGTGTACCTCACACAACGGGCCAGGCTGTGTGCGCGAATGTATCGATAACGCACACATTTGTAGAAGGTGGTGATGGGGGATTGCGGCAGGAAGGTGAGAGTTATTTTTATCACACACGAAAGGTGCTGCTAAATGTTTGCCTCATCATCCGCTGTCGCCGCTCTCTCTCTCTCTCTCTCTCTCTCTCTCTCTCTCTCTCTCTCTATCTTTCTCTTTCTATACGTTACGTACACGCGTACATACACGAGTGCGTGTAGTAGTGCACCAAGAGAATGCAGCGGGGTGGGTGGGTGTTTGGTGGGTTGGCGTTGTTATTGTTTACAACTATTCCATTCTCGTGCTGCGCCAGCTGAAGAGCAAAGGCAACAGCAGCGCGTCCGCGTTGGGTTTGTTTTTTTCTTTTTTTTATGTTTAATTCAATTGCAACAATTTTTTATGCGCAATTTCCGCGCATAAATTTATTCAGCGTTTGTAGACGTGAGTGCCTGTCGTCATTCCCGGTGGTTCTACGTTTTCTGAGAAGCACTGTGTGGAGAAAAATGCTCATCAATCGGTTGAGGTGAGTGGAAGTTAATTGAAAGTTTCTTCTATTTCCTATCGTAATCCGCAACGGTAGATGCAAAGGAGGAGGCAGGCACACGGAGCGACGCTTTGAGCATGCAAGAAATGATTAATGTTTTAATGTGTTTCCTTGTTTCTTCCATTGTGAGCAACTGGGAGCGTGCTCGCATAAACACAGCGAGTGCATTGATATGCACGACTTGCAAAAGGTGAACATCACCGACACACGTGTAACGGGAATCGGCGAGGCATATTACATGTAATGCGCAAGAGTTAATGTGTTTGTTTGCGTAGAAATTTTGCATTTAAAGAGAATGTTTCTCAACGAACTGAAACTGTCATTTCCACCAAAAAGAGCTTGCGCTTTAATTGCGCCTCCGATTGCACCGAGCCGGGAACAACAAGGATCAACAACAAGATCGTGAAACATTCTGAAAAGGAAGCGCATACTTCCTCCTTTCTTCCCCGTCCTTCCCTCCCCCAAAACGTGTTATGATAAATGGGTGCTCTGTTTGGAGAAGATAAAACGTGCTATCAAGCGAAAAGACAAACACAAACGAGAGTCCAGACTGACGAACGACGAGCCCGCGCCAGGTGGTGCGCCAGAGACACACGAGAAAGCATAATTACAAAGTGCGATTTACAAAATTGCAGCTCGGGCGTAAAGCGTCTAATTAATGCAATCGTTAATCATTTGCGCAAAGACACGCGGTGCGTTGGGGCGTACACTCGAACGCGAAGTGCAATTTACCGCCCTTGCCCTTTCCAGCGCCTTTGTTCCAGGGAGAAAGAGGGAACGGGAATGGCAAAAAGTTCTAGTGCGTTGTGTGTTGAACTCATTGGAGGAGAAAACGGCAAGCCATTTTCGGTTGGATCGCACATTTAATTGATTTGTGCCTTAATTAGTGTAGCATTTTCTCTGTTTCTTTGCCTGCCCCTCGGAACGTGTTGAAAGCTTCCAGAGTTTGAAGATTTGTATCTGTTTGCTTGTAGAATTGTTCAATATGGCCATGGTTTTGGGTTGTGAAATTGTTCTCGATGAAAACACTGTCACATTCATCATTCCCGGGTGATAGTGCATTCATTTGTCACTCCTTCGAAACATATTATTGGAGATTGGAGAAATGTGAATCACGTAGAATTGGAAACCGCATGTGTGAAATCGATGTGAAAATAAAACTCTGCATCGGAGAACAACGAACACCACAGAAGAAGCTTTTTTCGGACGGGGGTTTTGGCTCGATTTCCATACTACGTCATAAATCATCGTTCAATTCGAACCGGATGCTGGAGGGCGGTAGGGTAGGCTCTTGGAGCTGTGTGGCGCGGACAGGACAGAAGCTTTGTGCACAGTACGATTTCGAATCGATGATGACAACTGGAGTCTGGTCTGTTCGGGAGGGGAAGAAGCCAGCGAGAACGGCGACTACCAGCAGCATGCAATTCATTTTGCATTTCACTCCGTACGAGGCTCAGGCTCAGCGGTGCAATAATTCTTTCAAGAACGCTTGACATATGGTGATGATTTTTATTAATTTACCCGAGCGCTCTGGATCGAAGTGTGTGGAATGGCCGGTGAAGGGCTAGAGGTGGGGCAAGCGCACTCTTCTTTGGAGGCCATGTAACCGGAACACTAATTGACAGCTGCAAGCAAATTGAACGGAACATTTTAAGTGCGCAGCGTGGTGTGTGTGTGTGTGTGTGCTTCTGGTATTAATTTCCTAGTGGACGTACGAATCGTTAAGCCTTCTTGAAAATTGAAGGATGAGTGAAAGAGTGTTCATTCAACATTCATTTCATTTCATTTCATTTCATTTATTTAATACAATATCTGCCATCAAGGCTAAATATAATGGACTTAAAACTAATTAAATACTAACAAAAAAACAAAATGATTCATGAAAAACTAAGCCTAACTAACCTAGTCTTGACCTAGCAAAAAAGAAAAGAGAAAACAAGGGTAGAGCGTAGAGACTATCATAAACTTAACAAAAAAAAAAAGAGAGTAATAGAAAACTAAGGAGAATAATTAAAGGGAATTAGAAGAAAAAATACGGTTACGGAAAGAGTTAAGAGAGGAGTCGAAATCAAAGAGATAGTAAAAGTGGTTAACAATCTGAAACAGACAGAAGAGGGTCATTGAATATGAAAGTATAAAGATATGACGTGTTTCAATTGACAGAGGATCACGTGGACGAAGAGAACGAGGGGAACATACAGCGGAGATGGACGAGAGTAAATCAGGAGCATCAGTAGCAGAAAGTAATAAGCCACCATAAAACAAGCCTGAAAACACTTGGCGGCGGAAGCTTAAAGAGTGAAGATTGAATAACTGCAATCGCGTTTCATAGGGAGGTAGTGAGGCAGCACCGAACAAACGACGAAAAGCAATCCTGGTAAAGAGGCGCTGAATGCTTTCAATTCTCGAACAGCCATCAATAGTGGGAGGATTCCAGATGATACTAGCATATTCAAGAATAGGCCTTACCAAAGCACAATAAAGGATTCTTAGGATGCTTTGATCTCTAAAATAGAGGTAAAAGTAAAACGTAAAATAAACCAAGGGTTCGGTTTGCTTTTTTAGTAGCACTCATCAAGCTGCAGTTTAAAGTAAAGAGACAGTCAAGTATAATACCAAGGTCACGGATGGACATAACACGAGAGAGGGAAGCGCTAGAGAGAGTATAGTTAAATAAAACAGGAGAAAGAGAGTGAGAGAGAAAGAAATAACAGAACATTTTTGGGACACAGGCGAAGTAAATTGGATGATGACACAATGAACAAATGCATTGAGGTAATGCTGAAGTCTCAGACAATCAGAGAGAAGAGACACAGGTAAAAAGATTTGATATCATCCGCATAAAGAAGATGACCATCAGGAGGTTAAAACATTACAAAACATCATTGATGAACAAAGAAAAAAACAGAAGGGACTAAGCACACATCCCTGAGGGACACCTGACGTACAAAAAACTCCTCAGATAAGTACGACCCGGTTTTAACCTGCATGATCGATTACTTAAAATGAGGACAGCCAGCTAATAATGCCATCACAAAACCAAGTTTAGACAATTTAGCTAATAATAAAGAGTGAGGTAAAACTATCAAAAGCAGCATGAAAGTCGGTGTATATTGCATCAAGTTGGGTACCGGCCTCAAAAGATCTAAAAATATTGGAAACAAAAGACATGAGATAGATTAGTTGAAGTAGACCTACCAGGCATAAACCATGCTGTTTAGGCTAATAGCTGAACTACAACTATGAAGTATGGTTGGAAGGATACATAGCTCAAAAGTTTGGCTGTGGCGCATGTTTGGGTTATCCCACGATAATTAGAAACAATGCTACGGCAGCCCTTTTTGTGTACCGGAAAAAGCCAACAGGATTTCCAAAGAGCAGGGAAAAACCCAAGAGAAAGTGAAAGGTTGAAAATTTTAGCAAGGTGGGTGAGGCAGCACGTCCTTACAGTTTATTAAAACAGAGGCAGGAATGCCTTGGACCAGGAGTAAAAGAAAAAAAACGTTTCAACCCAAATAACACTGTCAACTGTTTCAGAACTAACCGAAATATCGGAGAGATTAATTAAGTTCTCTGGCGTGTAGAGAAGCCCACCCTCAATAAGGTTAGGGTCACTAACCGGGAGGCTCAAAACATTTGGGAAAAATGTGCAGAGAATAGCTCACAGATCTCAACAGGCGTAGAGGCAGTTCGAGATCAAGTACCATAGGCATAGGTAACGTATTGCACCCTCTTCGTATTCTAATAAATTGCCAGAAGGATGCTGGATCAGAACGGAAACGCGATTGCAGTCTACTCGAATAGGCCTCAAAACAGCCCTGTTGTATGCGATGCGCAGAGGCAGCGTACTTAAATAAACGAAAGTTGAATGCAGATCGGTTCAGACGATACTGCTAAGATATTTCATTCTATCCTTTTCAGGTTGCGAAGAGTACGATTGGACAGGGAGGATTAGGAGGGAACGAAAATAGGTGTACATGAAAGGAGTGCAGAGGTTAACAGCATATTAAACGATTGGACAGCCTCGTCGACCGAATGTACATTGATAAAAAAAGACCAGTCGGAACGAGATAGAATGAATTAAGTTTACGATAGTCTGTGAGCCGAAAATTATAACGAACACTGAATGAATTAGGAGCAGAAGGTAATACATTCCTAACCCTACTAGCCCTAAATAAAGAAGACGGTAACGCAATTTCTAGGGCAGGATGATGGGCATCCTGGGGCAGGAGCAGTGACGAAGCAGGATACACGAACAACAAGCTGCTGCAGCAGAGTTGGAGAGCACCAGGTCCAATAATGATTAAATGGTTATGCACCCCGTTCAGCTGATAGAGTTCATGCAAGTTTAAGATATCCAAAAACAGGAACGGATGTATTCGAAGAAGAAATATGTGGCACATAAAGTCTTATAGCTGAAGATGAATCTGGCCTTACTACGGTAGAAAGCGACCACTCTAACGCAGGTTGGTTGAAGTCGCCCAGAAGGATAAGATGATCATTCGGTTTCATTGCATGTATGCATCACATGATGAAAGCAGAAAGGGATTCCAAATAGTTGCGGTCGCTGCTCAAATACGGTGGGCACATAAACAATCCCACATAAAGACGAATCTTAGAAAAGAAAAAACACGTATACATAAAGCTTCAAGCGTGGGTTGATTAATGTTAAGTGCCACAGAAGGATATCGAACGGAACATGCAAGTAGCACACCACCCCCACGCGAACGTTCATGTTTAACCTGCTTCGATCGCAGCGGTTAATGTTGTAGGCATCACTATCAAGGACCATGTTGGTTGGAATCGATTCATTTAACCAGGTTTCAGTAAGGGCAAGCATTTCAAACCTGATTCATTCGCAGAAAGGCGCAATTCATTGTATTTGGTGCGAAGGCCTCGAACATTTTGGTAATATATCACGAATGGGTCTATTATTGTGAGCGTTCTGTTGCTGAGATTGAATTGTGATTGAAGCCCCACCCCGGTGATGATAACTGAGGCGGTGTGGGAGGAAACTCCAGTTGAATAGCCTCTAGGATCTCGGTCAACGGATGGTTGATAGAATCCCGCGCTGTGGGGGTGGCGATCGATGTTCCAAAAAATGACCGGATGAGCGGGTAGTTTTTGGCCACAGCTGAAGAGCAATTTTCACTATTTGTACGATGCGAAATAAGCTCAGAAGGGTCAAATCGAGCCCTTTCATGTACACGTTGCTTTGTAGGCCACGAGCAAACAAACTCCCGAACAGTAAGTGAAACTGGCCAAATAGTAGACTGCAGCGCAAGCTCCTAAGAGATTTAGGAACACTCACTTTGAACGATATGAAGGACATCGAGTCCAGGTTCACACCCTTTTTCGTGAGACGGTAAACATTAATATCGTCCGTTGGTAGCACAGCTTTAAGCCACCACGCATATCATCAGCGGAGACATGCGATTTGATGTTCGTGAAGTATAACCATACTTTCTCGGCTATGCCCGTGTTGGTGGTGTTTTGGTTCAAAACAGGATCAGAAGATCTTGTGTATTTGTTCGGTAGTTTCCAGCACTAACATCACTAGTCGGCTTAGTACGATGATTGTAGTGGTTACAGTTGTCAGAATCTACTACAGTGTTGGTAGCAGTTTCAACATTCGTTTGAAATGTGAAGTGCAAAGTGCCTGCAAGTCAATACAATCATTTTTGATTTCAAAACTTGAATTTGGGAATTGCTTCATTAACTGTGCACTTGTAGCAAGTATTTTGTTTATCATTGAATTCTTTACAGCATTGAAATTTAAAGCAAATCGCTCTGAATACTTGTCATAGAGATGATGTGCATAGCAAGTAGTAGGGTGTGCTCCTTGAATAATGCAAGTTGGGATCTGATGGTACGGATTCACTAAGCATGGGCAGTTCAGTTCATTTTCATGAACGTGATCCGATTAGAGCTTTCATTTGGATTAACTGATTCTGAATCGTGATTCTTACGTTAATTTCAGTTGATGCACCATCAAAACTATTTGGCGGACTAGGAAGTTCTTTATTTCGACGAGTAGGACGTTCTTTTTGTGAACGTCCTGATCATACGGTTCACGTTCATATTTGTATGGGAGGAAATGGACGACCTAGCGTACTAGGGCGTTCTTCATTTAGACGAGTAGGATGTTCTTTTATCAACAAATCAGTATGTTATAATCTATTAAAAACAGATGAACGTTGATTCGATTAACGTAGGTCGTTCGTTCTTTAGAATGAACTGATTGAATTGTACGGTTCTGTTTATTGGGGTACACCTCTAGGAAGCGATCAACCAGAGTTAGGAAAATCATTCGTTTTTGAAGAACTATATGAATCGGATTATTTTTATAAACGAACTGAACGTGAACGGTAGATTTTTTGTTCTTCTGCCCAGTGTTTGGGCAGCTGATAAGCTACCAAAAATTTGTGCACGCAAGTCATCATTCATTGTACTTCCGATTATCAGTGATTCCACGGGCTTCAACCACTTCTAGGCGAACGACGAACGAACGAACGAAATGAACTCAAACAATTTGGAGAACGTAGTTCGTTAACTCGCTTGAAAGAACTGTACGAACTGTCGATTCTCATTCACAGAGATTTTGTGCTGACTAGCGACTTACTCAGACTGAACGAATCAAGAGTGAGTCGCTAGTTGATTCACAGAGCGAACGAATTCAATCCCAAAGCAGTAGTTAAAAGATTTCTGTAGTGCATTTTACATGAATCTTCAAAGAGGGAGAACATGATTCGAATACCTAAATGCACTCCGTACCTAGTTGGATTCCATTACATTCGTTTGGCCTTCACTGTGCAGCACTGTACTTCCAAGTTCGTTGAGTGAAGTAAAGCATAAAACACAACAACACCTGCCGGGAATGGCTGAGCGTGTTTTGGTGAGGGAAAAAGCGCCATAGCTTATTGTTCCATTTTCTGTACCGTTGCACACAGTCGCTCACTCTGGCTAATAGACGCGCGCGCGCTCCCTTCTGTACTCTGCATCCCTGGTGGTGGCGTGTCCTTCCTGGAGGTGGTGTTGGTGGTGTGGATTTTTTTAATTCTTTTTTCCGCTCTTATAGCTAACTATTGCTACCGAGCATAATAGGGATGAATAGTAGTGCACACCACCGTTGCAAGATGAAATGAATGAAATTGTTCGTGAAGCACACACCGAGCCCGAAGCTGAGCGAAAGAAGATGTGTTGCTGTTGTTTGTTTAGCAACTACACAACAAAAGCACAATGAAACTGCATCGTTCCTCCCTAGGAGCTAGCGGAGGGAATGAGCTTTTAGCCGTGTTCCGGTAAATCACGCCCAAAGACGATGGTTTTAATGTTATTCCCCACTTTTGCTGCGGTGCTCGGAAGAATCGATTCTAGTGAGTTGGAATGGAGCATGGATCGCGTTTGAATGATGGCTCTCTGACTGTGCTTAAGCAGCTGCTACTCCTCGGTAACGAGCAAACGGCGACAGCATTGAATACAGAATGGAAGCTATTTTTAACATCATTCTCCCGTCCTTCATTGTTGTCGACAAGGAACTTAAAGACTCTCCCACACATACACTATTATACAAAGAGGATGAATGCCGGATCGATTATCCATCCTTTACCGTTGAGCGAGGGTTTGTTCCATCTTCAACTGCTGACACTTACCGAAAAGTTGTTGGAATGCTCACACCACGTTACCTTCCCCGAACTTTTATTACAAAACTCACTTTGGCAATGGTTTATAGCGCGCTCCTTAAAAACTGTTTTAAAAAATTCGTCCTTTTCCTTCCTCCGTCCCGAATTTGGGTGCAAAGGCAAGACAGGCATTTAATAAATATGACAGCCATCACCAGCCAGCGTGCTTTATGGTTGGTTGACCTTTCGGTCGTTAACATTGGACTAAAACGTCCAGGCGGGAGTGTGTTCGGGTTGAAGTTGATATCCAACGAAGATAAATCATCACCAGACACCCCAAACAGAGGTGCAGAGCAGAAGAGTGTCCGGTACAAGCACCTGAGCATTTGTGCGTTCCCGTGGTCCGAAGTGTACAGCCCTTTTTGTTTAAGTTCCCGTTGTGAAAAGTACTTGCAGTTTAGGTTAAAGGGAAAATATTTGATAATTTTGGGGACATCATCACTTTCTTTCTCTCAGAATCTTTGGGTTCTCTCTCTCCTATCTCTCTGACCAGTGCCATTAAAAATAAGCTTCTTTCTTGAAGCCGCTTTGAATGGAGAGGTTCTATTTTGAATTCTACCAAACAACTTCCAGGCCCGAAGGTGCGTCCAAATGCAGACTGGGAGAAAAGGGACACAATCCATAACACAAATTTATCGCCTAGCTTGCTCTGGTGGTGATGGTGCAGGGCTGGTTGAACCGTTTTGCCAATCGTTTCGCCCTGGGTCCTCCTGGGTGTGCTTCTACCTGTTTACGTCGCTAGATTTGGGGGTTTGGGAGATGCCAAAAAGGGATCTCCCGGGACAATGAGAAACGCTGGGAACGTCCGTCCCGTTCTTTCGGTACCAGGCTGCTCTCGGGGGGATGGCAGAAAGTGTTCTATTCATATTTGTCTTTATAAAGCCGGTCCGGTCAGGCCCTAGTGGGGAAAAGGCTTTTTTGTCGCCCTCCAATTTGCTGAATCAGCCGCACGTTTTCGGAAGCTGCTGCATGCCAGCCTGATAATGGACATGTGCCGCACATTGGAGCTCTTTGTCCCGGGCAAACGACGCGTTGTGCTTCCACACTAATGCTCCACACTTATGGGCGACTAATGGGCAATAATATTTCGCCATCCTGCGGGTAAAGGTCCTCAGTTTTTTTTTTTTTTTGCTGCAGTTGCTCGTGTGTTAGGCTTGTGGTAGCAGTGAAAGAGACAGCCAGAGAGCACGCGAAGAACTGCGAAGAATCGATAAGTGAAGCCCGCCGCGCGGTCGTTCGTCGCGGAACTTCCTATTCTGAGCTGCCGGGAGATGTCTATGTTTGGCCTTATTATTATGATGCACGTAGCATCGGCCACCGTTTCCTCTCTTCAGCAGACGGTCGGTTCGGTGTTGGCATTGTGTTTTGATGATGCGAGATGAAGTTCGGAAGAATCGATGCGGCATCTTTCCAAAAAACCGTGGGGCAAGAGGGAGTAGAGGATTTGAGCGGAAGAGGACTGGAAGTTTACTTCGGGTATTTTCGGGCTTCTTTTTGACATGAAGCAGCAAGAGGAAGAAGCAGCAGAAGCACTTTGCATAAACGGAAGCGGAAAGGTACGTGCGTGTGTGCTGTGTGTGTAGGGTGCCATTCGGAAGTATCAGCAGCAGGCACGATGAAGTACAAATCAATATGCCATGGAGGGGAGTTATTGTGCTCGTATAGAAAGACAAAACCGTTTTATGAAGAAGGAAACAACTTTAAATACTTTGGTTCATATTTTTTTCCAACGGCTGTTAATTTAAAACCTTTTTTTAAGGTGAAAGAGTGGGCATAAACAACTTCTGCTTCCTTTAAACCCGTAAATAATGACACTCTGAGCAGCAGTGCCGTGTAAAAACAGTAGCCTCGGTATGCTTTGCCGCGGTAAAGTGTCAGCAACAATTAAACCTTTAATTTGTCAACACAGGCGCGCGGGCCCAACCAGCTCTTGACTGACAGTGTAGCGCTGTCTTCTCCCCCTTCTGTCGCTTGTTGCCCTGTGTTTCTGAAGGGAAATGCATAATGTTCTGACGTTGCTGGAAAGAAAATGAGTTTCTTCCGCAATAGGATGCCCGCCTCCGCGTGCCTTTGCAGGCACATGGACCAGGCACTGCGGGATAGAGTTACTCTGCAGATGGACGATTGTGTGTTTTTGTGACGCAATCTTTCTCCAGCAGCTGCACAGGTCTAGTTGCTGACTGGCTCACTGTAGCGAAGGAGGTGGCGTTAGTCTGTGGGGCTGTGAGATGAGTATATTTTTAATGTACATTTTGCGGGAAGGCAATGGGCAAGCAAGGAAGGGAGGGACTGATCCTTACTATTTGCTTCTCTAGTTTTATAATATTGTGTTTTTCTGTTTTGTTTTCTGTTTATTAAAGTTGTTGTTTTTTCTTCTCTTCTACTTTAGGTAAGTTGTACGTCTTGATACAACATAAGCTCACTCGGAACGTTTTGGAGAAGGAAGCGATGCGTCTGTGGGTATATAGATTATTGGGCCCAGAGTACAAAGGGACGAATTCTAGCCTACGCCACCCACACAAAAAAGGCCAATAATAAGATCTGGCGTTGATTAGGATGCGGATGATTCTCTCGTACCAACTCGTGTTTGAGCGAAGAATCGCAACAGCATGCCAATTCCAGAACGTCCCGGAAGAAAAGAAATCAAATCCAGTACACTACCAGCAACGAGACTAGCAACACTTCCCACTCCCATCAGCACGGCTCCTACGCTACACGCAATGAGCGCGATGGGATTGTTTTAGGGTATTCCGTACACGCCAAAGGCATTGCGAAAGGCTGGCCGCGTACAGGCCCTTACCAACGAGAAGCGAAAACTCGGATCGAAAACTCCCCCAACACGGACCAGCCAGCGACGACGAACGATGACGCGTTTGGTAGGCCTCGCGGCGTCCCGTGCGAGCCTTACCGGTAGTAGAACAGCAACCATTAGAACCAGAGGCCGCGCTAGAACTCGGCCGCCGATTATCGGCGTGTCCGTTTTTTTAATGCTTTTTCGGTAAGGGAAGAAGGAAGCAGCATAAACATGAGACACACATACACACAGAGCGCGTTACAGAGTGTATGAAACTCGAGCCGCGAGGTCGGGTGTCGGTGTTGCGTTTTTGTAGACTTTTTGTTTCCCTCAATTTCTCCCCTATTATCATCATGTTGCCTTCCAATCGTATCGGGGTGGAGGTTTCCGTAGACGAAGGGAGAAAGGGACAGGGGAGGAATGGCCTTTCAAGTGTGCAGGGTTCACTGCGCACTTATGGCGCTGGTTATGGTTATGGGGGACGCCCGTCGACATCGGGCCCGAACTTACCGATTGCTCTCGTAAGCAAGGAAAGAGAGAGAGAGAGAGCGAGAGAGAGAGAGAGAGCGAGAGAGACCGTGTGAGGGAGCCCCCTGGCAAACCCTGGAAGGAAGGCGGAAACGGGCCCACTGCTGCCAAAACTGAAAGGGAGAATCAAGCCAGAGAGAGCGAGAGAGCGAACAGATGAACGAATATCTCCCAGCCAGGATAAAATCGAACGTGACTCTCCATGCACCACCAGCACAACAAAACCCCCAAAAAAAGGGACGACAACGGTTGAAGAAGGGACAACGAACGTTCTGTTTGCTGCGTGCGCGCGTGTGTGGTGTACGCGTACGGTGGAATGAAGATTCTCTCCCCGGCTGACTGACACCGAGGGACAGTGCAGAAGCCTTACAGTGCGCTTTATGGTGGCAACTACTCGCTGCGAGGATGCGACGACAGGCAGCGACAGGCACCCTCACAAAAAACCTAAAAATGTATTTCCCTTTACCACCAGTCGCGGAGTTCTTCATTACAGCATATTTCCCCGGCTCCCGTTGAGTTTTGTGTGTTTGTGTGCGCCCTACGAGGTTGCGATGCCCGACAAGGGGCGCACGGGTTTCCAGCGAGGTTGTTCCTCTGGTCGTAGGGCCTATGTGTGTGCGTGTGCATTCACAAGAACGAGAACTGGTGCGAACGGTTGCTGGGCTGTTGTGGAACACGTTCTAACAGCAGCAGCAGCGGCATCGTTTCGGTTGAGTTCTTGTCAGCCGCCGGGGTTTTGTTGGATAGCAAACGTTCCGTAGGCTTCGGTTCCGATTAGAGTTGGTTTTCCCCGGGGTGGTGGAGAACGAAGCTAAAGTAGTAGAGAGAGAGAGAGAGTGAGTGAGTGAGTGAGTGAGTGAGTGAGTGAGAGAGAGAAAACGAAGGCACTAACGTTTGTCGGGGACCAGCTGTTGATGATGAACCCGCAAGACCCTGCAGCAGGGCTCTGCGTCGGTTTGGACTGCTTCATGGAACGTGGCAGGGGCCAGTGGGAAATCAGAAGGGGACAGTTTTCCGTACTTTCTCGCCACTCAATGCCGCTGATCGAGTTGATGAGTCGCGTGTTGCCAGGATTAATCCCTTCCATGGGCTGTTCGTTGCGACCGTATCAAAAAAGGGGAAACAAATTTTCCAGTTTCAATTTCCGATGTCTAGTAGCACTGCTGTGTGTCTCCCCCGTGCAAGTGGGAAACTGTAGCTCGGGAAGTCATTGTTGTAGCAAAGGGGACCTATTATTAAACGCTCGCGAGCCGAAATAAGGGCAACAGATGTGTTACACAGGCTTACGACAAGGCTTCAAAATGCAATAGAAATTGGGAAAAGGCTTGCCCCCTCTTGCCTTTGGGAAGTTCTCATCAATGAACCATTCCCGTAGCAGTGCTCTGGCCGCGTTGCCATCATGCGGGTTGTTTTGGTTTCCTTCTCTCCCCCATCGTTCTGTGTTGTATTTGTTCACTAAAGGGGCAGCTCCTGCTGGAACGGTTTGTTGCAGGCTGAAATCAATCGAAACGATTGAATCTTACCAGTTTCAATTTTATTGTCCCGTGGGAAGACTCTATATATCCCCTTCCCCGGGGGAGGCCAAACAAGTTCCATTTCCTTCTCATGGAGCTTGCTTTCTTCCCCCCAACCTTAAGGGTGGGTTGTCTTCGTTCGTAAACTCCCCGGATTGCGGCGGGAGTTTTGAAACGGTGAGGCGCTGTTTGGCTGCGTTACCGAAACCTTACGAGCTAATTATCGAGGTCCAACAACTTTCCTCGTCCCCGGTCTGGTCGGCAATGGGCAATGGGAATAGAACCTCAAAAGTGTGAGAGTTTCATGGAGCTAGATCGTTTACTTGTGCGCTCTCTCTATGTATAAGTTCTTTGCTTTTACCACAAAAGCATCCCGGTATCAATTTCCCGCGTACCGCGGCCGTTTAAGAGTTCAAGAAACAACTGACACACAAACACACACAGGTTACCCACGGGATTCACCTTCAAGTTGCTGTTTCAGCTTCATCGAACCGTTTCATGAAGGTGGAATTGTGTGCAGTGTGGTTTTTGGGCCTAATGAGAGAGAGAGGAAAAAAAAAACAACAAGAAGGCGGTTTGATGAGCCACCGAGACCCGCGGGAAGAAGAGATAAATAAAGAGAGCAAAGGAGCTCTTTCGATTGTGTGCTCAAATTGGTATCATTCTGCCCTTTTTTCCCTTTTCCACGTTTCAGTTTGAATGATTGTAAAACGTTTTTATTTCTGTGCGCCTATATTGTTGAGCGGAAGATTGTTGGATGATGTCGATTTTTCTCAACAACAAAACATGATATTTATTATTCATCGGGTTTCGGGATTGATTTTCGGTTTGCTATTGATTGAAAGAGCATTTAAGGGGGCAAGCAAGAAGCATAAAAAAGGTCCGCCGTAAGGTCCGCTCTGCCTGCGTGACACATGTGCGGTGTAGGTTCTCGTTCATGCTCCTTCTTGGTTTGCTGGATATATTTTTTCTCTCTTGGATTTCTTCTGTCCCGGGAAGATCTTTATCCGGTAAATGTGTACGTGTTTGTGCGTGGAATACAAAGCTATCCACAAATCCTCCTTCCCGTGCTTAGCGTAAAATGAATTTAAAGAAGCATTTCGTTTGATCAACGATACTGTTGGAAGAGGAGAGAGATAATCGAGGATTTGGAAAAAGTTTGTGTGCTGCACGCTTTCCACGGGTCCGGGGCAGCCCTTGGCGCTGTTTGGTCGCGTTACTTACCGGTCTGTGTGTTGTGGGTGGTAGTATTACATCAGCTCAGATACACCCAACTACACTTAACGTTGAACGGGAATCCGGAAGAGCGCGAGAGAGCCGCAACGAAACTTGTTCTGAGTCAACACGAACGGCGGTAGTTGTGTACATGATTGGGTGAAGTCTTTACAACTTTCCACCAGTTCTTCCCGGTGAAGATGATGGAGCAGCTGCTGCTGTGCTGCTCGAGGAGTACACTCCAAGCAAGCGCTTCTGGAAAGTTGGGTCCAATTCCAATGCTCCTTCTTCTCGCCTGGCGCTCCACAAAATCCACTTTCGGACCGGAAGCCACAAGCAGCAGCAAGGTACTCTGTCTCAAGCCTCCGGGCTAACGTGACGTAAGAAAATGGAAGTCGTGGCTGTCCTGTGCGCTGTGTGCGCTGGTTTTGCTTGCCCCGCACTCCCAGGGTCTTCGTCGCCCAAAAATACACACGCGACGCTCTCTCGCGCGCCCGTTGTTGCGGGTCTTCGCCGCTCGTCGGCTTTTAAACGAGCCCGGGCCCAAGGGTTTCACATTGTTTATTGCACCCGACACACCCGCACACCCGTCGATTAAACCCGCCTAGGGCATGCCGTAGCTTGTGTTTGCTTAGGTTAGCCGAGTGTCGAATTTTCCCAGCCCAAAGTGTTTCATTTTGAGGGGATGTTCCCGGGATTACAGCAAAGGCGGTTGGTTGGTGGTTGGGAAATTGAAATTTTCTGCTTACCGGTGGGGGAAGAGGTGGGCATGGGATGAGCGGGCGGGATGGATGTCAGTGGAAAATATGAAAAAAGTTTGTTCGCTAAGAACATGATTCAAATTATCATCTTAATTGAAGTTGTTGCGGGCGCTGCCGGAAGTCGGGTTGGAAGGTTTTCTTTTTGTGTTCCAAATTAAGCTGACCTGGAGGTAGATACGGTGGACAACAAAAAGGCTTGGAAAAGTGATACAGTTTAAGGAGGTTAAGAGCTAATTTGTGTATGTGTGAGTGTGCTAAATAATAGACCACCGGGAAGGAAAACATTGGACTTCAAACTTCTCTACCAGGAGTGTCAGCTCTTATGCCACGGGAGATGAAGTGTACATGAAACTGAAAGTAAACCAAGTGATCCGAATGTTTTTCTTGAAAACAACCATACGTCGGTACATCGAGCGATGGCTGAGAATGTTCAAAGTTGGTACAAAGTGTGTACCCGTAACCCCTAATGGTACCCCGTAATGGTGGTACGGGGGTTTTGACAGCGTTTGACAGGAAGTATCGGATATTCGATCCTCACGCAAGCCCTGTGCCCGGGAGCGGGTGGCTAGAAGAGGCTGCTACGTTGGCACTGCGGGCGGATGTATCGTCGACTTCGCTTTATCCTTGGATCGTGCATGCTGGGAGAGGGAAACTAAGGGGCAAAAAACAACCCATGGAAATCTATCCGTTTTGTTACACTTAACACACAACACGAATGAGTGTGTCTGAATGTATTTCGGAAAACAGTGTTTCTGTTCACATTAATCCAGTTCTGTCCAGTCGCTAGACACAGCTTTTGGGAGTGTTTTGCTATTAATAGATTGCACACAACATGCTCTTACCGTTTTTTAGGTACGCCGCTTTTTAAAAAGGTCCTGCTGGTAGCCGTCAATTTTGGATGAAGGATAGACACGTTCACGCTTGTGGTGCTGCTGCTCGTGCCCGGGTGCATCGACGCGTTGCACTGAAAATCCACCATGTTTTTTCATTGTGTGTGCCTCCATGCGAAACGACCGTTTAAATGCAACGGTCCACACAGACAGACACACGTTTATCGTGCTTAGATGGCTGCATGTGAGTGTATGTCCCCGCTCGGCAGGCTTGAATGTAAATCCAGTCCGGACAATTGTGTCCAGTAAACATTGTGAAACTCCCAGGCTCTGGACTGTCTCTGAGGGGTGGTGGTGGTGGTGGTGGTGCACATACTCCCAGTTGTTGGTACATCGACTCTTCAAGTGTCACGTTCGTGCCTCGTGTGGCTTGGCGGTTGGGCTTCTTTTTTATTTTTGCTGACGTTAATCCTCTCACCTGGTTTGGCGTGTTGCAGCTTTGGCTATGGTTCTGCCGGATGCACCAGCACAGTCAGCAAAGTCCCGCTGGCGTGGCGTTGCGGTCAGTTGCATTGTTATGTTTTTGGTTTCAATTGCTGTTTTTGAAGAGATTTTGTTGAACGTTTGTTGCAAGTTAATTTAATCGTGCTGAAGATGTCAATATTGAAGCAAATATTTAATTTTCGTTAGACAACATGCTGATTGACCGTGTGTTGTTAAATAAAGATATGTTGCTACTTGTCAGCTAGAGATGTGCGCACTGAGCTAGAGTGAGTCAGTGAGTGAGTTCAATTAAACTAAGTTTTCTTATGAATCATTTAAGTGAATAATCTTCTTTTTTATGAATCAATCTTATCTGATTCAAATTCACACTGATTTTTGGAGCTGGTGCAGAGATTGAGTGATTTGAATCTCAAAAGAGTGAGTTGAGTCAGAGCAGGGAGTGAATTGAATCACAAAAGAAGAATTTAAGGAGCTGTGCAGTGCTGAGTGTGCGAATCATACAAGAATGAGTTAAAGAATCAAATAGCACGCTCTTCTATTCCGATTCAATACACTGAGCAAGAGCGAGTATTCTTCTCTCCAATACCTTTTATCAGCAGAGTCGTCTCTCTTGCCCATCTCGTCATGGATGTAATCTGCAAAGAAACAAACACATGTTTGGTTAGTTAAATTGTCGATAAAACTCGTTTGGTTTTGCTTACCACTCGCTCGATTCATTTTTGATTCGGATAGGCAACATTGAATCAGTAACACTCAGAAGCGCTTGTTTTTTTTTACATTTGCTTAAGACATTTCATACGTTTATTGTTCAATTTTTATGCGCTACCCTCTTGCAAAGGCATCCATCGCACATATTTCGGGACCTTGGACGAAATAGAGTTTGCTACTGAGTGCCACCGAATTTCGGTTCCCGCGTTCGAATTACGTTTTGTTTTCTTCTTCCTTCCCTGTATCGTAACATACGATGACTCTCTTGCTGTAGGAGGGAGGGGTATAAGCGAAGGCTGGAGACGATGCTCCGGTGGTTCGCGTGTACCCTCCCTACCTCGCGTCCTACACATTGGCTTTGGCTAGGTTGCTGTATATTGGAGTGCGATGTGTAATCGCTTTCCAAATGGAAACAAACTCAAATAACTAATCAAAAACATGATCTCTTTGTTTTTAAATATGACTGTTTAACAGTTTTAATTTTCGTATTTTTTCTACTGTTCGTGGGGGAGATGAGGGGACGAAACAAATATTGATTTTAAGATTAGCGAATAAATTAAAATAAATATTACATGGTACAATCGTCGCTGCGACAGGCTGCGGAGGAGTTACAAGAGGACCCTAGGCTTTCTGGAGCTGTCACAAATTCGGATGAAATTTGTGAAGAGTTATTCTAGAAGTTCTGCAGGTCCGCTTGGTGTGTTCCTACCGCCGATCGGGACGATCGTTCGTTTTCGTCGGTCATATGTGTTCGTTGTCTCGAAACTCAGCCGTTTCGTTGTCTGGTGAGTGGAGCAGTTGTTGTGGCACCGAAAGCTTACATCTGGGCAGCGTACTGCTGCTGGGGCTGCTGCTGCTGCTGCTCGTAGTAGTACCGGTAAGGATCAACGCTGGCCGGGGCGGCGACCTTCGAGGGGCGCATCACGTAGGCAGTTCGTCTGGAGGGGAAAAAGAGAGAGAGAGGGAGAGCCACAGAAAAAGAGTTAGCTCCCGTTTTTTTTTTGGGGAAATTGACCTCCCGCTAGGTAATGAACACTTACCGGTTATCGTGTCCGGATGCGTGCACCTGGAAGCTCGTCTCCTCGTGGTGATCGTGGGCGAAGATTTTCTTCAGCGCCAGAATGCCGGCAATGGTGAGCGCAACCTTCGAGATGACGAGCGCCTTACCGGCGATGGCAGCGAGCGCCTTCAGACCGATCGGGCCAGCGATGCCCATCGCGGTCAGGAAGGCGGCGATCAGGTAGCGGTGGTGCTTGTTCTGCTTGTTGCCGCGGGCCGCCTCCGACTGCTGGCGCATATCGAAGCGGACGACGTGGGTGCGCAGGAACTGCTCCACCTTGTCCAGCAGAGTGCGGTCGACGGTGGTCAGGCCGCTCATCGAACGGGCATCGTTCAGCAGCGGGACGGTCACGTTTTCGGCCTTGTCCTGCTTCACCAGCGCGATTCCATCGAGCAGTGGGATGGATTCCTGGAGGGGAGATGGTAGAAGATGTTGAGGAATTAGTTTCCAGTGTCTTCCAGGGACTTTTTTTGGAGTTGGAGGACTTCAATGTCTTCGTGAAGTCGAATGTTTGATCATAAACTGTTTGAACAAAACTAGCTAGCTACTCCACAGAGCTCCAGAGTCAATCTTCTAGAAAGCGTGGAACATCTGATTCTAATCACTTATCACACACACAAACACTGAGAACATCTCCTGGACGTGTTCCTCACCATATCAATAGCACGGGAGATGGCGGTCAGGGCCTTGCCCTTCAGGCAGCCGGTGAAGTCCTGCTTGTCCTGGCAGTCATCGTACACCTTCTGCAGTACGCCCAGCTCGCCGCCGCTCGGTTCCTGCCGGGACGCACCGCGAACACCGGCACTGGCGCAGAGGGCCGTCGCGATGACCGAGGCAAGCGTCACATACTTCAACATGGTGCTACTGCTGTACATTCTGGCTGCTTTGGTTTGGTTCTTTTTGCTGGGTTCTCTAATTCCACACACACTCGAACTGGTGACACACGCACTGATAGGCTGAGAATGCACTTCCACCGCTGTTGGATGCTGCTGCTGCTTACACTGGAGCTGCTGTTTTTGTAAGCTGCTGTAATGCTTATCGATCGGTGCAACTGCTGATACTGACTTGAACAATTGATATGCGGCCGCTTTTAAACAAAACTGAATGCTCTGTTTAATCTGCAAAGTTAGGAAGGGCTGTGTGCATCTTGCCCCTGGCTTCCTGCTCCCAACTCACCCACCCCATTGTTCCAGCAAAGAAAGTACGCTACACCCACCCACGCGATCGCTGTGCGTCTCCTTCTTGCCTCTTTTTCGTTTTTTTTCCGTCCGACCGACCGTTATAGCCGCTCACTGGTCCGGTGGAAAAGCGGGAAAATCGTCTGCGAAAAACTAACGAGCATGATGGTAGGCAGCGGAGGGGGAGGGCTTTAGAGCTAGATTCCAAAACGATTGGGCTCGTGTGTGTGTGTTTGAGGCTCCTTATTTTCACATTTTTCAGTTTTGACCAAAGCGAGAGAGTTTTCTTTTGCCGTCGGTGGCGCCCGCCCGCCCGTTGCACTAACTTTGATGCAGTTTAAACTGTTTTCCCCCTCGCCTTCTTCCTCCCGGCAGTGTCGTCTTTCCTGTTCAGTGCACATTTTCAGCGCACTGTTTCCCCGCTTTTTGTTGCCGCCGCCGATGTGCTATGGAGTTTTCTTCGTCTTTTTTCTACCGAAAGGCGACGACGACTACATTTGGGCCTTGGTGCTAGCGCACGTGAAGGGAAGGGAAGGGTATACTCTATCGGCAGCCAATTGGCCAACGCGTTTTTTTTACTCCTCTAATGGGCAACAATTTTCATATATCTCGTTTCATCTGTGGGCTGTGTATAGAGGAGGGGGGGGGGGGGGTGGTGAAGTGTAGTGAGCATATTCGTTGGTAACTGTTTTTTTGTTTTAACATCGTCGGCTAATTTTGTTTTCATTTTACTTTCTACTCTTCTTCACCTTCACATCGGGCTGGTCAGTTTTGCAGAATTTGCGGGATATTTTTTTATTGTTTGAGCCAGAGCTTTGGCGCGAGGTTGTTGCATCGGTGCAGTTTGTGCTGCATCAGCAACGGCTGGAATGGTGCAATGGTGTGATAACGAGGGCGCGTTTTAGGTGGCGAAAGAATAGCTGTTTTCTGAATTTTCTTATTCACGTAGAAGGTCCAGCGTCCTTGCTTCGGCAAAGCTTGGCAGAATCATTGGAAATAGGCAATACGTGCAGGCTAGATGACTTTTTCCAGCTTCTTCTGTTGATCTTGAACTATTTAAGTTGAGTATTAGACGATGCAGAGTACACACTATCAAATAGTGTCCTGGTAAGTTGGTGGATTTTGCATATAGAAGATAGTAAGATCGAATCCAATATGGATCTTTACCCTTACTCCTGAGAAACTTTTCTCATAGTTCTTGAAGCTTTATTAAAAGGTATTGAAGCGTAAAAACTTGTTTCAATGAATTATATATCATTAAATCGGTGCGAAAATCGCTTCTACCGATGATGTGTGTCTTGTGACGAGAGAACGGTATTGCTCATTTCTATTTCGTTTAGTTTCGCTTACTTAGAAGCTCGTGAACGTGACTCAGACAGGGATTGTTTTGTTCTGGTGGGTTCACTAGGCTATTGAGGAGAATTGATTTGCTCCTCACCCTTTCAACCCATAGTCAGCATTACCGGTTGGCAGTCAAATTCGTCATTGGTAATAAACAGAATTGCGCCCCGCTGACTTTGTACCTTTTTTCCACAGCCGCCGCCAACAACGATGCACACCACACCAATCCTATGCTGATGTACAAAAGTGCCCGTAACACACAAAAAAAAAAAGAAGAAAGAGGCGGTGGAAGAAAGGAGTGCAACACAAAAACATGCATGATTATGGGCTAATACGACCGTGAAAAATGTGCAACAAACAGCGGCGGCGTGTGCATGCGTACGTGTCTCTCGTACGCCCCATGCCGTTGGAAAGCGTGCAGCTTGGAATGGAAAGAAAATGAAACGCATCGGGCATACGCACTGTACTGGAAAAAAAGCACAGTCTCACTGGGGGAGGGTGGTAGATCCGGGTGCAATATAGGATGTGCCAACACACACACGCACACACACGCCCGAGATGTCGAACCATGCCAAATAGTAGCTCCTCAGCTCTCTCGCCGCAGGGAAGAGAGTATATCATTAAATAAATAAATTTGTTTGCATGGATGCGTTTTTGAATCTTCCTTTCAGATGCACTGTGGAAGGTTGTGTGCTTTTTTTTACTTCGCTTGCAACTAGAAGGCGCGTACAGCCCCCCTACACCCACTCTCATTTGTAGCTGCATCCAGTGCGCAAACCTAATAAGCGTACTGCTCCAATCTGAGCGATCAACGTTTTGATTTCGCTTGTTTTCTAATGCACGAAAATACAAGTAACAGGTCTAGCTATCTGCTAGTTATCTGTGTGCCAGCACTTTCGCCCGTAGTCGTCTTCCCCGTTGTTGTAGGAGTGATTTTCGCCAGCCCGAAAAAGGTGTGTTTTTGGCCACTTCTCCGGAAGCCGCCGCGGTACGAAGTGTTAAATGCAACATTAAAAATGAGCTCCATAAATCATACAGCGCTGTGAACGATGTGTTAAATAAAGCTCTCAATCATCGCCACGTGAAGAGAAGGCTTCCAAACGCGCACAACTTATCCGATTGTCACGCTTGGGCGTTTTGCAAGATGCAGTATAGTTTCGTGCGGCAAACCATTAATATATAGGCTATCTGGGCTTTGGATGGTTGTGTGGAAGGGGCATTTGTGTGCCTTATGTTTACACGTCCGTCTGGCCGGAAAAGGGCCCACACGCTGGTGGCTGTGGGCCGGGCGAGAGGGGGCCTTCCTGTGGCCTAGTTTTCCCTGCTGCACTGCAGCGCGCTGCATAAGCAAAACGTCAAGGGAGAAAAGGGAGGTTGTTTAGCCGGTGGGGAGGTACGCACGTTGTTTACCGTGACAAATGGCCGTTCAGCTCCGGTGTGCAGTGTGTGTGTTGTGTCTGTCGGTGTGTGATGCAAATCGTCACTTGAACGGGTCTCCTGTTCCAATGATGGATTGATACCCAGGGCAAGAAGAACAAACAAAGTGAAGCCTAAGCCACCATACCACCATAACGATGTAAAGGCAATCGAAATGGAAACGAGATAGAGAGTTTCACTATCAATGGCACAACGGTGTAACACGATTTCCTTCTCTCACTGGCTAGCTGCACGATGAAGACGACGATGGGCAGCTCTCGTTATTACTTATGGATGAAGAGCGTGTGAAGCAGTCGATCGAATTTAAATCATCATCGTCATCATCTACACCATGGAATCCGCCCTGTCGCCGGTACACATTCAAATCAATATGTTTGAATATTTAGCTGCCCGAGAACTATTTCTCCTATTCATTTGCATATACTGGGTGAGGGTTTTAGCTATGCTTTTGGCTTTTTAGTTCAACGACGCCGCGCACGCTAGATAATAACAACGTGTTCGTACCCTCTTTCAAACCCCAAAAGTGATTGGATTGACGGAGGTTGAGGAATTCAAAACGATCGCATCGAATCGGATGGTTAATCATCGATTGCTACCGAATATTACGCCCTCCACCACCACCTTGAGCAGCATTCAATGACCATGCAACATATTCAAACATCACACTCGCGCAAACATAAGCTAAGTGGTTGGGAAGAGGTGTGTGGACAAGAACGGCAGCAGCGTAACGCTGCTTGACGCTCACACCATCCGCTCCGGAGGCAGTGAAACCGGTCGAGAACGCACGCTTTTCTGTCTGTAAGTCTTGGGACTTGGCGGAGGGAGTGATCACAGATTTGCCCGCGGTTTCCCTTGCCCGCTTGTGCGAAACGGCAATTCAGTTCAACGATCAGACACATTTCGGTCAACGTTCGGGAATGTGTTTCGGTTGCGTTTTGGACACGCGAGAAACGGAGGAGAGGAGCTTTTAACGTCGTTGCCGTTTGTTGTTGTGTGAGTGTTTTTTTGCGTCTTCGCACTTTTCTTCTTTTGTGGAATGTGTATGTTTTTTTTTGTTGTTGCTTTGATTTGTGTTGTTGTTGTGTTGTGGTGCGACTGCCATGGGGTCTTTGGCTTTTGGTGCTGGAGAAGTTGAAGAATCCTTGTTTGCTGCAGTACGATTCGAGTGTACGAAACCCACCTCCCACCAATACGGGAGTGTCGACGCTTGGCTTGGTCGCTTCGTGGCATTTAGAACTATTTTGTAAAACAAAACTCATTTGCAGGCAACGCAAGGTAACATTCCAGACATTCCAGACATTGGAAGAAATCAAATTCAAGGTGGTGGCGACGATTTGATTGATTTCCAGCATGTTACGGAGCGTTATGGCGGATTTGAATTAGAGCAGATCTCGTTTGCTGCTGCTCTCTGTATTCATCAATTTGGCGTATTGTAGAGTTGCTTAGCTGATTTGACACGAGTATGTTAGTCTAGCTCATGAAATGTTAGTCCAGCAATGTAAATGTAACTATAAATCGGTGTTTTTGATATGCAAGAAACGACGTACAGAAGCTTCTGAAAAATAATCTTGAGCATCTGGAAAAACATAAGTTTTGGAGCATTGGAATCCCAACGTTTTGGCAGTAAGATTGAATCTTGAGGTACTGAAGTTGGTTTGTTGACAATCTACAAATCCACAAACAACCCCTGTAATACCAGACACTCTGCAAGATCGATCGAATTGCCTGTTACCTCGTCTGACACTCTTCGGTGCTCTCAGCGTTGGTGCTAAATTGCGGTTCGTTCATTCATCATCATCGTTCACTTACGCGGGCGGGCGCTTCTCAATGCCACAAGTGTAAATTGCCAAAGATACGGTGGTGCGAAGGGGTTTGCATCTGGCCGGGAACATGCAGAAGCAAAAAAGTCAACAAAAAAACCCTCCACCATTTACTGACTGTGCAAACCGTATTGCTGGTGCACCGTTCTCCTCCTGCTCGCTAAAAATAGCGGGCGGGTGCGATGCGAAAAATGCTGTCGGAACATTAACGTCTCGCCAAACGAGCAGAGCACACCGCCGCGGCGCACACTCCCGTGTGACGTCCCGGCGGACGAAGACGAATTCCGTTGCCCCTGCCCTGTGTTACTCCGCCGCGCAACGGGAGAACGTGACGACTGCATTGCAAAAGTGGTCGGAGAGCGAGTCGTGGAGTCCGCTGGCTAGCCTTGAATGAGTTCAATCAAGTTCAGTACTGCCTGCCTGCCTGTCTGCTATCCCATCGACCATCCTTAGTCCGCTTTACCTCCACGTGGTGGTGAAATACGATGAACTTTTTGGAGACCCCCAGAAGAACAGGAACCATGGGGCGTTTTCTTGCAATTCATGTTCCAATAGCATACCATTCCGCAGAGCAGTCTTATGAGAGAGACCAAGAGAACGAGAGAGAAAGACCGGTTGAGCGGGTGGGCATACTTTGCTCTACCCATTCTTCTACGCATCTTTCGGCTCTTCTTGCTGTCCCCCTAATTCCAATCAACTCTTCTTAAGGGAAGAACAGTGTTTGTCGTGTGTTGTTGTTGTGTTGGGAAATGGTGATTGTAACTGGAAAAAGTCCTCTGAAAATCCAACCACCAAACCGTTTCGTACGGCATTTTCTGTACGTGGAAGAAAGCAACTGCGCTAAAAGACTCATCACTCGTAATGGTTAACACATTAGTGCGTTTTTTTTTTTCTTGTGTGCGAAAAGGCAAGGGAAAGCGTTGGTAATACAGGCCGCGTGAACTGGAAGGACGAAAAGGCGTTAAACGTTTCGCTGGGGCGGTTCACAGGGCTTTTGCACGGTTGGAATGTGTGTACAAACGGTTGGGCCATGCCTGCCATATACCGTGTTGTGCTGTGTGTTCCGTCCGTTCCGTGCGCACGGTAAATGGACGCTTTCCCCTGTTGTTAACATGCGCGGGCACTCCAGGACAGCAGGAGCACCCGACCCGCATGGTGGTAGTTCATGGAAGCGTCGTAAACCACCGTAACGGAGCATGAACTGACCAACGGCAAGGTCTTTCTCCCTTTTGGCTAGCTTGTAAAATCACTTTTGCTACAAAGCTATTTGTGTGCGGACGAGCTCTCTCATACACACACACTGTAATGGTTGAAGGCCTGATGGACGATGGTGCGGGTTCTCAGGCTTATCCTAAACATTAGAGGATTATGGTGAGGCTTTGATTATACTGTGGAGGGGAACGGCTTTGAGGTGTGATGTGTCTAGCGAGGGCACACTATAGATTGAACGTTTACGAGTTTGCCGCTTGGAGCTAACCACCTGGTAATGGTTTAACTGGGGTATGGATAGGTCGTCCGTAGTGTCGTGCGAAGAGCAGAGTTTTCAGCCCCGCAGGTCGTGGGATCAAACCCTGGGATCAATCGAGATAAGAAATCAAATACGTTTTCAGTTTATCATCAAATCTATCTGTTCGAATCGGATTTGATTTACTAATCACCAGTAATGTTGTTTAGAACTCATTTAGTTTTTAGGACGTTCAAAATAAAATTAAAATGTTAAAACCGCTGGGAAAGACAACAACAATCGCCATCAGCAGCTTCCTCCACACCAACTCTCAACCAAAAGTGTACAATAAAAAGGCTTCCCAAGCACACACACCTCAAAAAGGAAAAAAGCTTCTTCTTTTACCTTCACGTCAACATCCCAACAACACTGTTGGGGAATGAAAAAGAATACAAAAAACACAAAAAACCACACACACCTCTCACATTCATCCTTCTTTTTGAAGCGAACAACAGCAGCAGCTTCAGGCTGCAGAACGCGCCCAGAGACGACGAAGACGCATCCAGTCGACGGGTTTCCGTCCGCCGGCTGCTGCTGCTGCTGCTGAAAACCTCAAACCGGTTGGGCAACCTGTGGCTCCTCTTGTCGACGGCCACCGCTAAGGGAACAGACGACACACCGATGGGAGGGCTTTGTTATGTTTTTCTCGTGCGCTTTGTCCGGTTCGGTTGAGTCGATTGTCTGTCTGACTGGTTTCAGTTGCACGCACACACACACATACACACACACGTGTGCATGTGTGTCTATGGCAATGAAAATGCCTAGAATGAGAAGGTCCGGGGTCGCTCGCTGCCATAAAGAACGCCGAAGAAGAAAAGGTCGTTCCGTTTGTTTGGTTCGCGAGGGCCAAAGCCACCCGTGCTGGTGTCGACTCACCTTAGCGGAACATTCCAAGTCGATAAAAAAGAAATTGGTTTGGGAAAAAGGGGGGACCTGAGATGAAGGCAGGAGATGTAAAAGGCTTCGAAGAGAGTACACACAGTGAGAGAGGGTCACTTGAGTGCAGCCACCAGGAGTAGTAGAATGTTTTGTGTAGTACCGTATCGCTGAGGTGCTGTAAGCCGGAAAGATGAACCACGGTTGCCGTCTGTCTCTTGATGTAAAGAACACGACACGAATGGAAGCTTTCACACACCCACACACACACACAGACACACAAGTGGCTTAAGGGAAAAGACACCGTTTCAAGCCAGTGCAGTGTTTGTACCTCATGGTGGTGGAAAATGATTCATATCTGTGCACTTTCGCCCCCCGAACACAGAGCGTAATTTCCGCAACGTCTCACATCTGGGGGAGTAGTGTGCAACTTGCATCGTGATAAAGATGCCCCCGGAAACCTGAAGAAATGGCGCTCGGCTTAGAAAACATGGACAGCAGCTGTGCGCCAAGCATGCCGATACGTGGGACGACGTGTTGGATTTGAACGATGTAACTTTGCCAGCTCGCCGCTTAACCGCCTGGGAAAGATAGATTATGCCGTCTTTTGCCTGGTTGTTTTTTCTCCCTCTGGAGGTTCATCAGGGTGGGTCAGGTTTCTCAGAACTAGGGCGCGTCCCAGGGTTCTCTGGCACGGGAGACGTATCCGATGGAACGTGCAGGTAACAGCAGCAAAACGGGAGAAAGGTGATGAACGAACCAAGTCGCCTAAGCCCGCATACATGCGCGATTGTTCTGAATAAGGGTCAATGGGAAGCGAAGAGGACTCGGGATGCAGAAAATTAGGGCGTTATAGTTGGTCCTTCGTGTATGTGTGTGTGTGTGTGTGTGTGTGTATGTGTTTTTCTGTAAGAGAGAACCACACATACAAGTTGGAGGAGAATTATTAACGGAGTGTAAGGAATCCCTACGGCGCAGCGAGAATGCTTTTGATGCAACCGACTCTTTGGTGGGCGCTGGCATGAAGAAAAAAACTAGACCCGGATAATGTGTGTCTACCGTCCTTTTGAGTAGCTTCTTGAACCGGTGTCTCAGTGTTCGGAACTGCTCGTTGCCTATCCAGGAGTCTCGCAAATCCTGCCTCCTGGATGTGTGTGTGTGTGGTGTAATGCACTTTGATAGTTGTTCAGGTTTGTAGCAACTCGTTGGGAGAGGGAAGTTGTGCTCAAAAGATGGGATTAAAAGGTGCATCACCTTCTCGGAACAGCTATTACAGGTCCTCCTTCCCGCAACACGTGTTGTGTACGTGTTTGAAGCTTCAAAACCAACCAGAAGCATCAAACGGAAATAGTTGTAGACACATTTTCAATTGGGCGCTGGAATGTTGTGAGGCGGGTGTTTAGTGTTGTGTTATGCATTCAAATTATTCGTACGATTTCCTGCAATTCCTTTGGTTGGTTCTTTACATTCCTAGAAGATGGTGAATTGGGTTGGACTTAAAGCTCGTCTCTCATTTCTGAAGTATTTTGAAGAATTCTTCAATCTGTTTTTGAGCAAGCGCTCGAACAACCAATCGAACGGAATGCAAATGTGTGAATGAATTATGGCTGGTGGTCAGTTTGGATTGCTGTGGGTCGTTGCACCGCTTGCAACGGTGTGGGTGAATGTACTCATGTTATTATTGCAATGTCTTCTGCTCCATTCCTCAGGCTCCTCCTCCAGAATCGAATGAAGCTCATCCATTAATCCAATACAACACTGTGGTTCTTAATTTTTCACTTCATTTCCATGCCCCAATGCAATCCCATCAACGACCCTCCTTAAAGTCATTAAGGCGCACTGAAGTTCTGGTTCTGAGAGCAGCAGCGCCTCTCCAACGTCTCGAGTAGAGAAAATCATTAACTTGTTACGCACACCGCGCACCACCGACGACGACACAACCAGAAGAACCACGTCACGTCTCATGGAGCGAAGCATTACCCATCGTGGCCGCTCTTCCATCACACCGTTCTTTCCAATTTCATTTCTGGTGAACATTTCTGGCAAGATGCTCCAAGTTCTTGCAGGACTGACGAAGAGTAGAACATACGGAGAAACACAATCCCTTGCTGGATGATCTCTCTCGTCGCTGTGGTGGGGTTGGGAGACTTGACTTGAAATGAAGACTTTACTGGAAAGTCTTGACAGTGCTCCCGCAAGAACAAACGGCACATAGACACCTCCGGGGGACCGTTCATCGCACCCGAGACAACAGTGTTCGGCCGACCGGAAGAATCCATCTTTCTTCCAGTGACCGACGTCATCGCCAACACCACATCAAAATCATCATCATCATCATCTCTTTCTCGTGGTTAGGTTCTGGGGCTGGGTATTGTTTCGGTCGTCCAATTTGTGTGTGCCGGGTTGTTGTCGTTGTTGTGGGGCGCATTGGTGGTGGGGCTGATAGAAAAAGACCGACACATCGGCCACCCTTCAACCAGGCGCTCTGTCTCGCGCGGCAGACACCGCCGCTGCCGTTTGTTGTTTCACTACACCAGCTGTAAAGCAGCAAAGTGTGCGGGAATGAGACGCTCCACTCGCTACGAGCGAGTAATCAAGTAATTGCCCTCTTGGCACATTGGCCCTGGTCAATGTTTTCCGTTCGGCAGGGAAGGAGCACAACACACACTGCCAAAGAAGCTAACGACGTGCCGTGGCGGCATCACAGCGCAGGAAGACACACTGCCGACTGAAGCAGCAGAGGGGCTTGAGAGAGCGCCTCCCACTGGACGATTGGATCTACACCACCCAGTACACAGATGGCAGGAAATTCAATGCGAAAGTTTCAAAACCGATTCACAAACCAGATGAGCCTCCAGAGCCCAGCCCATGGTGTGGTTCCCATGGTGCAAATTGCTGCAAATGGTGGAGAACATATTGCTTTCCATATATGGGAGGGACGCGCAGACAACGCCTCTGGTTGGTGCTGGTGTGGTATGAATATTGTCCTAGGTCAATGACCCTCGCCGGGTGGTGGTCAAACTATGGAGGAAGATGACGACTTCCCCCCAACAAAACGGTGACGCACGGATCCTTCCGTGTATTCTTCACGTTTGTGCTGTGGAAAATGGGAAGCATTGAACGCTGGAAAACGCTGGCAGATATGAAACTAATTATGCTGCCGGTTTTGGTTGAGGGTGGTTGTCGAGCAGGAAGCGATTTGGGCAGGATACGCTCTTTACCGTCGGTTGCGGTTGGGGTTTAAATGCAAATTATCTGTTTGCATGAAATTCAAATATCGATACAGGGTTGCACAATGGGTTGGATGTTAGAATTCGAAAGATATGATGAGAATGGAGAAGCAGCGTGTGCGTTAATTTGCATGTATTATGCTACTATTATGTTCGGATTTGATTCTCAGCATAAGCAAGTTCGTCTTTAATAGGCAGTTTTGTTAGAGAACGTCGGATTGACTCCGTAGCATGGTGGTAAGCAACCGAACTGCAAATCCGCCCGTCTGGAGTTCTAATCTCAAACCACGAAATCATGATTTATGACGCTGTAACCTTAATTAAAATGAAATTATTGGATTTTGAAACATTATCTTGATCTAGCGCGCTCAATATCTTCATATTTGAGACTGCTGTAGAGAATTCTTTCGGCCTCTCCCTCCTCTTAAACCAACTGGGTGAAACGCTCTTTGCCGTGGCTGGTGCTGCAATACGTGCGGTGTTACGACAGCAGACGGCCGGGGTAGAATTGAAGGCTAACATCGAAGCGGCAAAAAAACGAGGTCACTGTGCAAAAGTATATGCACTTTTTGCTGCTATTGCGTAGCCTGCCCGAACAGCCCGACCTCGCCGTCACCGTCTGGCAGAGAGCGAGCAGCGCCGTACCACCCAAAACCCACCGATAGTTGTGTCTTCAGCGATGCCCCGGCAACAAAACGCGAACCTCCTTCTTGTGCGCGCGCGATCGAAGGTTCCGGCAATGAATGGCTAAAAACTCGCCCAGTTGTTCGCAGCAGAGAGCAGCATAAAGCAAAATGTTCAACTCCTATCGCGCACCCCTCCCCGCACAGTCTGGCACAGTTTGATGCAACATTATTGTGTGTACCCGTCTGCTTGTGGCCCCGCTTTACTGCCTTGACATTTTTGCCGCCACTGCCGCTGTTTCGAATTTGCCGCCTCTGCCGCCACCTCTCAAGTGGGGGAGGACGGGTGTCTCGTTACTCAATTTCATCACGGTTTGCCTTTTCCGAATGGTGGGCCTCCGTTAGGTTGCGATCGACTGAGGGGAGGTATCTGTTCAAGGAGAGAGAGGGCGAGTTTGGTTTGAAGATTGTAAGAAGTGTGAGGCAGGTTAAGATGGGTAATAGATAAGAAGCGACGGGGGCGATGTTAACTGCACACCCAATGGCCGAGGGCGGAAATGACCGCTTTATCTGTTTGACCATTATTTATAATTTATTTCCTTCGTTTTCTTCTCGTTGCAGGTGAGTTCAACTTTCGCTTTTGATCGAGAATGTGCGGCGAGGTCCTTGCTGGTGCTACGGTCCTGGGTCCTGAGGCTGTGTGTGTCTGATGTCTAGGTTTAGAAGCTTACTAGGGTTTAAACGCAGGCCTGGTAATGTATTTCGGTCAATATTGAGCATCATAACGTTTGATGGGCTCGTTTGAATGATTTTAAATTTTCTGTTATCAGCTCCAAATTTCCGCTCCCCAATTACGACGGCAACTTACAGCTTCAAACTGATGTTTCTACAATGAGAATTACAATTAACGATTACATTAACGAACACTTAAATGGTCGTGCAACCAGATCAGTGACATTAATTCTAGTTTAGTTTGCACACTACACCACACGACCATTTCCTTGCCTTTCCACCGTTAACGCAAACAAAAATTAAGATGAAATTGTTTGATAACAGTGTGGAGATGGCATGGATGGAACAGATGATAAAGCTTGCTTCGTATGTTGTGTGTTGTTCATGAAGCGGAGACAACCCTGCACGGTCACGGCGTGTAATGTTTCGTTAATTAAAAGACCAGCCCCATATCCATAATGGTGCCTTCTCGTGCTTCTCGAAGCACGGCTGACTGGCTATTGCCTTTCGTTTCGATAAACGGTGCGCGCGTGTGCACATTGATGGCACTTAAAATCCCTCCAAATGGGTGTTGAAAATTTGCTTTTATGATTATCGTGTGTTTTTAGCCGAGAAAGACAACAACAGAGCAAGCGAGCGAGCGAGTGGAGCATCTTGATGGAGTTTTCCGTGTTTTTTGTGTTCATTCTTTTTGGAGCAACAAGATAGCAAAGGAGATGCGGCGCGCAGGGCTCGAAAGAAGTGGCTCAGCAAGGGTAACTCCTCACCCGACAGGTGCAATGTTGTGCTGCTTGACGATTGTTATACGCACATCCCTTTTTCCCCCTCCGCAGTAATTTGGCAGTGGTGGTCGGTGCGACAAAAGAGCTATCGAAGGAGGCTGTCCTTTGTACCTTAACTCCTTTTCTCGGAAGATAATATCCAAACCCGCGCCGAGGGTCGAACGATTTTTGGTTTTACAGCCGGTCGGTCGGGATCCCCTCGAGGGGTCGGTTTGTGCCAAAAACCAGTTCAAGATTGCCTCGGCCACTTGTGCTGCTGCTGCTGCCGGCACTGTGCATACACGTTCGCAGAAACACCTGGAAGTATCTGCTGCTGTCTTCGCCGGCCGAGCGTTTTTGGAAGCAATTTTGGCGCGTGCTTTTCCGGAGATGGTGCGGCAATGGCTGCGGCAACGACAACTATGGGAAAGATTAAGGGGCGGCTGTGAGACCAAATCGGTCTGTTCCATTCGATTGTGAATGGGTTCGTTTATGTTGCTGTATCGTTTTTTCTTGTTTTAGTGTGATGGCAGTTTTTTTTTGTGCTCCTTTCGGTCTTGGTTCCGTTTCGCTATCCTCCACACAAAGTGTAAAAGGTGCAGCAGATGTGCCAAGAAGCAGAGCACCTGCCCCGATGTGTCTGTCTGCTGCTGTTGGTTTTACGGTTTTTCGTTTGGGGGATTTGTTTTTTTTTCTTACTGTAATCTTGATTGACCTCACATGTACGTCTGGAGGACAGCGCAGCTTTACCAGCTGTGTTGGGCCAGTTGTTGCTACTTCATTTGTCATCAGGTTGTGAAACAAGTGAGGATACAGAAAAGAAAGGCTGTTCGTGTTATCTTCACAGCGTAAAGTAATGCTTTTTTATTTGTAAAGAGTACAAATATTACAGTTTTAATGCATTTAAATCGATTTTAATGAATTAACAACACAGGGGATTCATTTCTGTCAAGAAAGAAGTAAGGATATTGAACCATATGAGAACTAAAACAACAGATTTGATCCCAAAATACAATGAGCAACTGAAATTATTCGTATAAATCCAGCGAAGCACGGCATAACAAGCTTGAGATTTCAGCTATTGGATTCAGAAAACATCAGAAATTTTAGTATTCAATCCGCGAATCGTTACAACCAAAATACGTTGTTGTAGTCACTATTTATTTAACTTTTACACATGTAGACAGGTTCCACTGGTGTGTTACAGTGACCATAATCCAGCAAGTGCAGTTTTCGATCAATATTCCTGCCCAGCTTCCCAGAATAAAGCATACTAAACATTGCTCACTCACCCGAAATCATTCCGGCTGTTCGATACGATTCATAATTACAAATCGATTCACTTCCCTTCCCAGGGGGATATGATGTTCCAAGTCATAAAACCAAATGCCGAGCGATTTGCTTCCCAACAAAATTCCTCCCCCGTCGCAACAGCGCAACCCCTCTCCCACCTGGTATAATGTAATGTGCTCGCTAAACGGTCGGGGTTCGGTGTGTTTGGTGGAAAATTCGCACAATTTTCCTCGCCGTTTCGCGTTTCGGTTGAAATTACATCAATCAGGACGCGGGCGAACGACGAGTACGCCTTCTCGGGAAGGAACGTTCCACAGTAGCAGCAGCTCCGTGGCTGGATTTTCGAGATAAACACCGTGCGCTCCAATAAGCCGTAGTGTGTGTGTGTGTTTGTGTTTGTGTGGTGGGCAACCACCCAGTCGGTGCGAAAAGGTTTGCCTGGATTCCGCCATTCCCGGGAACAAATTTATAACCACCAGATCCCCGTACCATTCGCCGCCAATGCTTCCTTTTACCGCCGCCGTAATCCTTCTCGCGAAAAAGCGGCTTCATCGCACGCCAGGACATTTAGCCGCTCGTTGGCTGCCGGGATTTTCTCGTCCTTTTTTCTCCCTCACTCTCTCTCTCGCTCCTGTTGCTGCAGATGCGCTCGCGGTGGAGCAGGGTTTCGGAAGGTTATAACATAAATTTAGCTGCCGGTTTGGCGCCACGGGCACGTACCGTATTATGGTGCTTTGCGTTGCTTCGCGTGCGCACACACACACACACACACACAGCATAATTTGAAAATATCGTGCAAATGAGTGCAGAAAGAAGCGGCATCTCTCGGACGTTCGATTGAATACGTTTGTGTGCTCTTTGCGCCAGGCGGCGGCCTCCTCTCCCAGTGCTGGGTGTTTATTTTACGCTTCCCATTTTCGTTACCTTGCCAATTTGCAATCAGAAGCGCGCCAAATCGTACGCCGGAATGGGGCAGATGTTTTTTTTTCAGCAGCAGGGCAGAGATCATCAAGAAAAGGTGTGGTCGGTCAGGAGTTTGCTGTCGAAATCATGTGTCCGTTTAAACACAGTTTGGTCGAGATAAAGGGATATGCAATTAATGAGCAAACTGTGTTTGATATGGAATGTTTTATTTATTTAGGTTAAATTGCTCATAATGTGATGAATCTTTCCTTGTTCAATGACACTGGAAATTGCATTAGTTTTATCGAATTTAGGAATGCATACGATAAACGGGTGTGTTTTACACAGAAACTCGATTAATCCGCATTTGTAACTTGTTGTTACACGCTTTGCGTATGAGTTCCAACTGTTTGGATTGGAGTTTACTGCACCAATCATCATCTTCCTTCCAATTAATAGCTAGCTACCTACAGTGATACTCTCTCCGTGGTGTCATCGGGAAGTTCATTCCAGCCACCCAGTACTGTTGGATATATTCCCAAACTGCCCTTACAGTGCATCTTTTATACCTCATTTTTGTCTGTATGTTTGGTTACCTGTATCCTCAATTTCAACGTTGATTCGATAAACCAGAGTCAGAAGAGCGATAGCAGGTATGGTGTCTGTGCCGGTGTGTAACTCTAACGAAGCACCGGTGCCATATCGTACTCGTCGTCGTCGTCGTCCTGTCGACTGTGACACGTTCGCTCGACGAGTCGAGAAAATGTGATTATAAACTTTGCTAACTAATTCACAAACAGTCAACACACACACACACACTCTGGGTTGCAATTCTGATTAGTTGGTGACTCGCTCCGTCCGGTTTCACCGGGTGCTTCCGGTACTGCTCCGCGTGAGGGGACAAGTGCGATGCCCTTGCAGTTGAAAATTCATTGCTACTTTTGAACTTTGGCCATCGTACGCCCCGAAAATCTGCTGGTTGTGACTTCGCCGTGGTGCTTTAGTGCATCCGGTTTGTTCAGTTGAATGTGGTGCATCCTCGTGGCGACAGTGGGATATCCTCCAGGAGGATATATACAAAGGGGAAGCAACAAAAACTGTGCTTGTTGGACGTTTGAATCCTTATTCTTTGTTTCCAATCCTTATTTTCATCTCTCCCTCTCTGCGTGTATGCATGCGACCAGTTCGGCGGTTATTGACCCCCTGGACGATGTCTGAGGTGGTCGGCGAGTTGAGATTTGGATTTACGTCCGAACCTCGCTGCAAGCTGATGCACAAAAACAAAGAAAACGAATGCCCGAAATTGTGGTGCAACCTGCTGCTACTGCTGCTGCTGCTGCATGATGACAGAAGCAGACCAAACGGGTGTGCTGGGGCGTTTTGCGTTGGTCAGAGCACGACAGAGACACATCGTTGGATATACTTTGAGCCTAACGATTTAACCTGTGAACTCGATGGAGCGCGGGGAGTACACACGGAGTCTTCGTAGGGCTTAACCACGTAGGGGAGAAGAGAACAGAAAAAATCCCCAAACCAAACAAAAAGACAGCTGTTCTTGGTGTTGCAAACTGAACTCCAGAGCAAATGAGACATGAAGAAAGACGTGGAAGAATCGAGTGTTGTGTTTTTCATCCTTAGAATGGATCAATGTTTGAAGTTGCCAGAACTCTCCCCTGGTCATCAGCACCTCCGGAAGAGAATTTGCATTTTGAAATCATTAAAAATGGTGCTCCAGTTTTCCGACTACTGTACCAGAGGCACTTCAAAAGTGTTGAAACACATGTGTTATTGCGTTTTTATTAGCCAGTTTTGCAGGTGCTCTGTACGTGTAGCAGTGCTTGCCAGATGAGTCCGAATTAATCCGACCCAAATTTTCTTCGTTATTCAACTGCCTCTCTAATGGCAGCATTTGGAGGCTTGACCAAAGGCCGATCTTCCAATCGCAAACCACTGCCCACGGTGCTCCAACTCGAAAAGCTCATAAATATGTATCCGCAGCGATTTACGGAGCATATTTCGTTCGCTCGCAGTAGAACGTGAGCCTTCAGGGGCATGCTGGAGCGAAGTTGTGTTGTTCTTCTTCTTCTTGTGACTGAGTGAGGCTCTAAAGCCTCGGTGCTAAAATAAAAGTGACGAGGTTATTGACAGTGGTAGTAGTAGAACCCGCCTCAAAACTTTAGAACCACACGATGAGCCGCTCTCCCGTTCTTGAGGATTGAGGTTCTTTTTTCTCATAACCTCCGTCCAGGGCTCAGCGTGTTTGGTCTGGTGGGCATTGGAGCCGAACAGTATTACTGTGCACACAGAGCGCTTCCTGGGCTTCTTGTTGTCTTTCCTTCCAACGGCCAACATAAACACACACAAACACATTACCCTTCTTCTATCGAGCACTGCTCGGTTCTCGTTACGATGGCCGCGCTGCTGTTTGGAAGTTCGAAGAACTCCAAGAAGGCACCACTCGTTGGTTGTAAAAACCTTGTTGCCCAGTCCAACTGGCGGCGGGGAGACCTGTGGATCCGGTGTTGGTTGTTGGAGGGTCGCAAATTGTTGCAGGCACCATTTGGTTATTATTATTATCCTTTGTGCCGGATTTTTGTAGTTGCTCTCTTGCTTTTCATCTTCTTTTTTTTTTGCTGTGCAACTGTGGTGGTGCAACTGTTACGGTTGTGGTTTTGGATATGAACGAAGCTTGGAAAATAATAGTCTGTAAAAGTTGTACGTGTGCGAGACGGGAGCCTACTCACTACTTGCGGCAGAGTACAAACAGCGCCTTGTTTCCTTGGAAAAAATGGTAATAATGATGATCCTTTTTCCATTATTTTTTGTTCAGGATTTTCACAAGCACTCACAGGCACACAGCTGTTGTTAAAATATTATGAAACATTTGCGCCTCTGTTGTTCTTCGGAGGTTATTATTGTTTTGCTTTTGGTTTTGATTTCTTTCTACAAACTATGAGGCTTTTTTGTTTTAATTTATTTCATTAAAAAAGCTGTTAAAAACATCAAAACTGCTCGAGAAAATCACGTCAAAAAGCACAACAGCGTGTGGCCTTGATGTTGATGGTGGAAATTGAGATTCCTTGCGTGGCGCTCAAGGGCGAGGAAAATCGATTACCGCATCTTCTGAAAATGTAGAACTCGTCATATACAACCACACACAATCCAATCTTCCCTTTGGGTCTCGCAAAATGGCAAGCAATCTCTACTCTTCTGCGCCTCACCCTATCTTATGGAAAATGCAGCAAATGTTGCCTCTAAATTTTCCCCCACACTCACCGCTGCTGCATACACACGGCGATGCAAAACAGTTGTCAATCGCGGTGCTCTCCACTCGGCAAAGCTTCTCTTAGCTTTGCCTCGTTCGCTTGTCGCCTGGCCGCATCTCAGCAATTGTAAGCGCGACGAACTGCGAAAAGCGGGTTAGCCGAAATCCTTCCCTCTACGGGTGGAATTTCAATTTTGGCAAGAAAATGCGGAAAACATGCGGGATCAACCTCTCCGTGTTCGCGCTACAATCTCCGGCAAACGGGGGGGAAATTGTCATTTTGCTTGTGTGGTTTTTGCGGGTCTTTTCACTCCATGGGAGGAGAGATGTTTATGGCAAGGCGTTCTTACCTTCCCCACAGCTGTCGTCTGTGTCAGCGGTGATAGTGAAAAGCTAACGTAGGTAGATTGTTGCTGCTGTTAAACGATAGAATAGGAGAACTGTTCTTGTGTGTATTGTTAGTTGTTGTACATCCGTTTGTTGAAGATGCAATGTACAGGGCGAGCAACAGCTTTTTCAAGAATGCTCTTTTTCCAGGTACCAAGAACCAGCGTTTGAAAGCGTTTAAAATTAACATTAGAAAACATATGTCTGAAGTGCAATTTTTACACATACTGTATAGTTAGGATACCTTCGTTTATCTCTTCCAGAGGAGCTGTGTGTGTGTCATCAAGGTTCATCTGTTCATTGACACCTCTAACCGCAGAATCCGCAAAAAAACCCATTACCTAAAACCGCGTCAGCTGGAATACGAAGCATATACATTGAACAAAGCGTTGGGGATCTCTCCATTTAAACACACACACTTCTTTCCATCTCCGCCGTATGCTCTTTGTGCTCTGCTTCTTCGTGGCATTTTTGCAAACATTTCGTTCGCGTAACAAATGCAAAAAAAGCAACCCTCCTCGTGGTGATTTAAAACACGTGGAGCATCACGCTGACTACATAGTTGTCCGGATCCCGGAGATCACCCCTTCTCTTTATTGGCGTTGTATCGACCAAGAAGTAGATGTGCAAAAAATGGATTGAAAAAAAAACAACCCAATAAAACGAAGCAGCAGATTTGAGCGATCGCAAAGTGCGAAGAAAGAGGCGCCGCGCGCGTGTAAGCATCGATAGTGAAAATGTGTATGCACATACTTACTGGTGAGAGGAGGCAGTTGGTAAGAAGGGTTCCATACGCACGATGCAAATCAGCGATCTGCGCCCATACCCCATTCCCTTTTACATACACACCTCACATGGCCAATATGTGTGTCTACTATCGATGGTTTCGAAGGGAAATAAACTGTGCGTAATGCTGTTTGGAATGTTGACTGGGTGTGTGGTGTATTGTTTGCTCGTCTTTAAGGGGGTTTCATCGTTCAGTGCAACCAAGATGAACTGCCTTTTTTTCTTAACACACTTCTCCTGATGATGATCTTTGAGAAGTGAAGATGAAGGCAAAAAGAGGAGAGAGTAAGAAGAAGTGAAAGCTCTTCATCTTAAGAGCCATCGTACTACTGATTCTGATTCCTCCTGTCCGATAAAATTATGCTATCAGCACACTTTCCATTACAATGTTGAGCAGGATGAATGCTTACAGTTGCTATTGAATCGACAGCAGTTTTCCGAGTTAAAGCCAAAAGGTAAGAAAAGTGATCCCAAGTAACTTTTCCTTTCCCACTGACTCCATCACTTGCAAAAATCAATATCGCCCGCACGATCGCTGCAAAATCGAACGGCGCTCTTGCAGCACTCATTCCGGCAGAATAATTGAATATGAAATTTTAATTAAAAATGCATCATCGTTTCTGCAAACCGTACTGTGTACTCTCTCCAATATTGTAAAAGCACCACCAAGCCGCCGTGCCTAGCTGATGTTCCTTGCAATGGCGCTTCCGCTTGGAAGCGGAAAGGAAATTGACTGAACGCTGCAAAATAGAACGCCCTTTCCCCGAATCGGAGTGCAGCTGGCGGCTCTCCCATGTAAACAGTGTGTTCCATTTTCCCACCGGCCGGTCGGGAAAGCCCCGGAAAAGGTTCGTGCTGCCATCACGCCCAGGAATGCGGCCCATAAGTCTGTCATCGGGGTCTGGGGAAAAGTGCATCTTGTTGTACAGGCGTTCGAGGGTTTTTTTGGGGGAAAAGGCGATGATTTAAATCGCTTGAATTCAATCTATTTTGGTTCACGCCAAGCGAAGATGTTTTACTTTTTGGAACAGTTAAAACAAAAAAAAATCAATATGATGAATGCATTTTCCTGAGGTGAAAATTAATGCCCCACAACTTGTCCCGCTGTGCACAACAGTGTGTGTGTGTGTGAGTGTGTGTAAACAAATGTTAAACACCTTTTTTTCTTTCCTGCTACAGACCGCTTTTCGTGTATGATCGACCGATGTGCCGCATAATGATGACCAAAACCGGGGTGTGGGTGTGTAGGGGGTGTGAATAAATTATTTGTTACCTAAAATGTGTCTACTTTGAAGTGATGGTGCTTGTGTGTATTTAAAGATAGAACTTTAGTGCTCTTGACTAGCTCGCTCTGTCTCGCTCGCTAGACGCGACGTGAAGGCGAACAGCACACGGTGACGTGTCGAAAGATAATTAACATCGAGTGAAAATTAATTACTCGAATCACTCGTCTTGTCAGATTTTCCATTTTCTTTCGCGCTGTAAAACCCGCCCTTCCGCTCTTCTGTCGCCCGACTCGATGTTGGTATAAAACCTGCGGCCAAGAACCGAGCAGCAGCAGCAGCAACACCACGGTGTTACAATTAAGCACTTTTCCGCTCTCGGACGGAATGGGGCCGATGGAAACAAAACTGATCCTCAAAAGTGGAGGGAACACCAAGGCGGTAGTTTGCACAAAAATCGACTCGTCGACTCGCTTTGAAATTTACACCGATTTGCAATTCAAATTGAGTGAGGAAAGCTTGCTTTTCCAACCACACACACACACACACACACACACACACACACACACAACACACACACACACACACACACACACACACACACACACACACACACACACACACACACACACACACACACACACACACACACACAGCACAGACGCACACGCACACACACACACACACACACACACACACAGACACACACACACACACACACACACACACACACACGCACACACACACACGCACACACACCACACAGACACACCGTCTGTGTCTGTCGGCGTTGGAGGTGAAGTGTTTCCTTCGTCTCGGAGTTTTTATTTTTCTTCTACCAAAGCGGTGGACTGCGACGGTTTTCCACGAACGGTTAATCCTTGCAATCCTGACGCTGTGCGAGTTTGGTCCTTTCCATTTTCTGTGTTTCTCTGTGTGTCTCTGTGTGTTCCGGGCACAAGCCGCAAAGTTTTTGACCACTTTGATGACAAAGTTTCCCATCCCCCCAAGTGGAAAGCGATAAAATTTCCCTAATTCATTGTAGACGAGAACCGGTTGGTGGTGTTGTCGTCGTCGTCGTCGCCGTGGCTTCGGTGGGCTTTTTCCGGAGCGAAATTGATTACCAGCCTGGCAGGCGACACTCGAGGTTTCACACGCATCTTGAAATGGAAATAAAGGAACAGAGAAAGGTGAATTTCCACCAAGAAGACAGGCGTTTTATGCGCGTTTAGAGGCTTCCAAGGGACAAAACATAATTTCCCCCCCGTTGCAGATTATCACAGAAAGCGCACAGCTTTGGCAAAACAATCTGACCTTCGGTCAGAGCTAATCCAATTGTCCCCCGGAGTACGTGTGTGTCGGTTTGGTGAGGTTGTCTTTTTCCTACATCTTTCCGCTTGTGTTGCAATGGGTACACGATTAGTTTATTAGAGAAGCGCCGAAGTGCCATCTCGATTGGAAGCCCATTATTACTGCTTAGTGTGTATCCATTCTGCTCCTCGGAACACACTCACGAACCTCTAAGGATAATAAAATTAACACAGCCACGCACAGAATGCTCGCTCTGCCTTTATACACAATCCTCACGACCGTTTGCTCGCTTGTGGTTTGATATGGCTTGACCTTGGTACTATTGCGCGCCCGTGCCCTGCTGGCAGAGTCATTTCCAACGCTCCGAACGCTTTCTGATGAAAGCAAGCAAAATTGCTTCGCCTACACGCTTACGGAATAGCGACAACGACGACGACGACGACAACGTCTTTGTGTGCTGCCTCGATGTCCATAAGAAATCCATTCCGCAGCCGCAGACGCTGCTGAGCAAGGGTGAAGCAAACCCGTGGAAATTACTTCTTCAAGGAAATCATTCGGTCTAGGTTTCTTTGCGACTTCCACAGCGGGGCCGGAGGACGTGATGAAAGCTAAGGACGCACCGGGGCAGGGAATAAAATGGTTTCTGGTGACGCAATTTCGCAGCTCCACTCATTCGGATGCTATTCTTTGCCTGCCAGTTGTTTCCTAGGAAGGAGTGAGAGTGGCCCTACAGAGGAGAGGCCAAGAGATTAAAGATTAAGATAGGAAATAGGTGTGGTGTGGAAATCATACCATTGGAGGTTTAGGTTTGGTCTTGTGTGCAGAAAAAAAGTCCCGCTAGAACCGTCATTTTGTCTCCGGTTGATTGGCAAAAGTGGCGCGTTAAAGACTCACCCTTATCGGTTTCATAAAGATCATTTCTTCAAGATTGGCAGCAGCAGCAGCAACAACATAATTGGAAGAAAGAGCTCCAACCTCCAGGCAGTGCAGCTATATTTAAAGACAATGTATTCGCCCGTTGGCGCCCTGCATACGAACTCGAATTGGTTGGCATTGAGCTGGCGCTTTTGTCTGCCGCGTGGCGGGTCCCTCTGCTTCGTGTCCGTGACCCTCACACGCAATTACCCCCATAGTGGGGATTGTTGGTGTAATAAAGTGTCACACGATATCGAGCGAATCAGCGTGCGCGTATAATACGCGTCGTCTTGGCTGGCTTTGTTTGGTGAGTTTCGGGATTGCAATCATATGCAACGAAGAAGGAAGAAGAGAGTGCTCCCCGGACGCGTGCGCCCCGTCATTGTGGTGATGCTTTGTTTGAGGGCATGGTGGAGCGTAGGTCTCGTCATTATGTCGTCATCGGTGATACGATGGTTTTGTGGTACGTGAACTTGGGCATTAGCTCCAATGTGTGGGAAAGTGTGAGAGCTGCTGTCTTCCCGGGCAGCCAAGTCCATTTCCGTGCGCGGGTGACAATGACAAAGGTCCTTCCTATGGCCCCCAGCAGCAGCAGCAGCTGTAGTAGCAGCGTTGGTCGTCTGATCCTAGCACATTCCAGGTTCTGGAATGGGTTTCGCCGAATTTGCTGCTACTCTAAGCGCTTCATTGTAATTTTGATGGAAGTAATTTCCCCGGCAAGAAATGTCCTGAAGGACATGCACAACAAAGATGGGATGGTCGTATTCACACACATACACGAAGGATGGCCTTGAACCGCCAGTTGCCAAGAGCACACGGGCGGGGTCCCTACGTGGGTTGAGTGGTTGGAATTTCCGGCAAATCTGAGGACAGAGAACTTATCCTGAGCAGCGAGAGAGCGTACCTGAGCGATTTCAGGAAATTCGGGAGGTCGGTTGCAGCTCTCTGTTCTGGAGGCAAAAGTGTGCGGTCTGTTTGTCCCTGCTTTGGAAGGTTGGGACAGCGTTGTATCCCGAAAATATGCA
>NC_054083.1:43983268-43993268 GCF_017562075.2 Anopheles merus | reverse complement strand
AGCGCACACAAGATGGACACCATTCGCGTTTGAAACTCGAACGAAAGAAAGCAGCAGACACTCGGAGGGGAAAGCCGAAAAAAAAGCTTTCGAAAAAGTCTAAAGTGGAATAAATTTAAAGTTTGCTTCGTAATTAGCAAATTAGTCCAAATTTTTGTGTGTGTGTCTGCAGGGTGTCGTCGGGAAAAGGTCGGGTGTATTGCACGAGACTGTGCAAAGAAGGTTTGCGCGGGTTTTGCTAATAAACTACGGAAGGTAGGCCAACGGTTCCACGGGAGCTTACTTAACAGGGTGACGTTAACGGGTGCGATAATCTGACAAACGGTTGCGAGAGCAGATCGTAAAACATGTTTACTGCTTGGGGTAAGAATTAAAAACCTTGCGCTCGCTGAGTCAGTTTTCCAGTGACGTCTTTTAAGCCTCGTCGCAAGCGAGCCGTTCCCGACCGGCGCCCGCTGAAGATGGCTTCTAATGCAAGGCTAGCGTGCGGCATGCTAGTTTACTGTAAAAAATTAAAGTGGGAAAACCTCTTACCGAAAGTATTAAAGTGACAGGAATTAAAATGTAGCGCAACTTTCGTTTGCATCTCATTAGTTGAAGGCAAACTTTTCCTCGGCGAAGGTCGTCGGCACTTCAGTTGCACCGTGCGCAAGTAAAAGAATATTGAAACCATTTCTAAGTATACAGTGGGAGTTTTCATCTCACCCTCATCCAACGCATGTGGAGAACTAATTGGCTTTCAATCAGATCCATTCAAATCATCGTCAAAACACGCCCAGTCAAACATTAACAGTCACTTCGGAATTGGCTGTCAGGGGGAGAAAAAAGGGGATGAGGGGCGATCGTTTACACGATTTGCTTCTATTGTATTTCAAATGTATCGCGATCACACTCCGGGATGTGGCGCTTCCCGGAACGGACTGCAGAGGGCAGGGATCAGCCGTTTCGCTTCGCTATCGATACCGGAAATTGTAAACAAAGCCATGTTCGCCCCGGACAAGACAACCGGGTTGGGTTGAGAGGCGCAAGAAGAACCATTTCTTCTTCGATCGGGAAATTCGATCGACTGATGCCCACACCATGCTTGCTCCGCCACTCGCCACATGGTGAAACAAAATTAAAGTAGCTAATAGGCCCCCAACGGGACACGACGACCGGACCCGGGGTCGAACGGAACAGCGGCCGCCGAGGTTAACATAAATATTTACATACTAACTAGCCATTAGTTGCACGCGACGCGAGTCACCAGTGCCAGTGCCCCCGTTCCCGCGGCTCAGCGCACGCGGGAATCGATGGAGTGTGTGTGAGTGGAACATTAGACCCCGCCGGAAGGTTGATGCTGGGACCGGTGGACGATGCGGGATCAGGCACTAACAGGTGGTGGATCTCGTGGAATGTGTTTTTTTTGTTTTGTTTTGGAAGGAAAATATTTTATACACGCACGTGTCGATCGACGTGCATGATTGACAGCAGACATTCCGAGGAATTTTATACCGAGCGTGCGTGATCGGCGATTGAAATTAAAACTTTCAAATAAACTAGCTTAATCCTCCACGCTCTATATTTACATCCTGTCTAGACAGGTTGAATTGCAGCTTAAAGGTTTCCAATCACACGATACCGTCCTGGTACAGGTTCAGAATACTCCACATTAACATTTTCGTTAATAATTCAAAACATGTACCAAACACTTCTAGCCTACGCCGAGCGAGCGAGGCCCTCAATGGACTAATTAGCGATGTTTATTGTATCGCCCGGAATCCGGTACAGATCGATAAAACCCACAACACTAGCAGGAGGCCACACCGCACGGGTGCATTGTACACCATTAGTCGGTCAGATTTAGTGGTTCGATTTATCGGTGCATGATTTACGTACGCGCGTCTCTTGGGGCGCACGGAACGGAAGGACACACAATTGAAGGGGCGGGTACGTTAAAGGCTCTTCTCTTAATTGATTCGGTCGACCCTTATCTTAATGGACATCAATGCGCACCCATTACTCATGTAAATTTCACGCAGGAAGCGCGCAATCAAGCAATGTTTTCTGCGGGAGTCCCAAAGAAAACAACAAAAAAACCCCAACTGATCAACTTTTAACAAGATACGCACATACTTTTTTTGTCCTCGAAATAAATCAAAACACTCAATTGTGGGAAGCTCAGTCGAACAACTGCAAAACATGTAAAGAGCTCTTATGTACAAACAATAAGCAGCATAATATGAAAGCAGTTGGCATGCAGAAAGCAGTCAAAACAAAAAGAGAAAACAAAACATAACATAAATACAACTACAACTTAAACATAACGCATGCATTTGCTGCAAAGGAAAAGTTTTCCGTTTTGTTGTGGTCTGCTACTGGTACAGCCGTGCGAATAGTCCTGATACTCTACAGGTAGTACACACTGAAAGGGTGAAGCGATTTTTCGAAAACGTTCAAGTGGCTTTTGTTTCGTTGCTCTTAAAAGCACGGGTTTTTTGTACTTTTGTAAGCGATAATCATATATAAAAACGAGATGGCAAGGGAAAACAACAAAACAAAAGAAGGTTCTAGTGGCAAAATCCCACAGTTTATGCGAAAAGAGAGAGAGAGGGAAAAAGGAAAATTACGAAAAGGTGTAAGGAAGATAAGCTTTTCGTTGGTATGATAAAACAAGATGGTTCGTCGCAAATAATTATGGAACGGCGTAAGAAAAAAAAGAAAGAGGAAACCGTTAAGAGAAAAGAACGGGGAAAGATATCCTTCTGTTTAATTAAAACCCATTTTCATACGACCTTTGCCCTGTTCGAAAATGCGAGTGTGGAAAGACTCTGTGGCGTGTTGCGTTGTGGGGAAGGGCTGGTAGGAGCAGGTGCAGGGACCTCAAGATTGACCTCATCCGTAAATTATATCTACACGAAAAGGCAAGGCCCGTACGGACACCCCCCTTCTCAGCGAACGCTTCGTTTTCTGGTTGGTTTCGGGGAAGCCCCACGTGATTGTGTGCTGTGTGAAGGAGGTTGGTCGTATTTGGGGTGTGGTGGGTGTGTCGTGTTGTGGCAGAGGGAAATTCAGTTCATTCGGGTTTCGTTGACCCGAACAATCCCCCCCTCTTCGTTCGGTCCAAGTAAGTTATTACACATTACACTAGTTCTCGGGTTGGGTTGATTCTAGTTCTAGATTGGCTGGTTCTCTTCACCCGCTTCGGTTTAGTTAATTGTTCCTGCGTGTGTTTTCTTTGTGTGTGTGTGAGTCGGGTGGTTTCACTCTGATGTATTGGTATTGGTGGTGGGTAGTGGACTGATGTTTTACGATCGGGATAGAAGAAGAGCAAGGAAGCGCAGCGAGCGGGGGATAGTGGGAGGTATGTGTGTTTTCTGTATGAATGGTTAGTATTTTTTTTTATATGTTTTTGATTAGTCTTTTGTTTGTTCCAATGTTCCAACTTCGCATCTGGGAGAGCTTCTACAGCGAGAGAGAGAAAGTAAAAAAAACCAATCAGCCGACAGAGCGAAACATGAGCCAAAGAAGAAACGTAACGTACTGTAACGGTAGTCAACAGCAAAGAGAAAACTTTTCTTTTATTGCATAATTACGGTTCTAAACAGCAAGAATACACATACGCAAACACACATACATAACAACACACACTTGCAGGCGACAAAAAAAAATACATAAAACAAATACAACACACAAAACAAAAAGGGGTGAGAGCGTTAGGGATGGCGGAAATGGAACCATGTTTGAAAACTAGCACAAAAAGAAAGAGAGAGAGAGAGGAGCAAAGAGAAGTAGGTTAGGGTGAATATATAGGAGCAAAAAGGAACTCCGGGAAGAACATTTCCCCATTTCGGTAGAATGTGTTTAATATCTAATAATCAAACCAAACAAACTGTACGAAGTTAGCAAATGGAAGAAATAAACCATCTCAAGTGTTGGGGGAGAAACTAGACGAAGGACATGACCTTCGGGCAAATCGGGAGGAAAGAGGCGCAAGGCATAATCATGCCTACAGTAAAAAGAGAAAACTTTTCGCCAACTATCCCTTTTCGGGCTTGCGTTGGGATATATGTATGGGGAAGAGTTTTCGTGGGAAGTCTTTGGTCATTAAACTTGAGCACCACCGTGGGGCGTTGTGCTGCAAAATTTGCCTACCAGGCCAAAAGAGCATGGCAGTAAAAGCGGAAGAGCATTAAGATAAGTAGAAATTAAACTTTCCTAACTAAAGAACCCTTCATCGAACAGACGTTGAAAATAGAAGATTCATATTTGAGGTTCTTTTCAGTGTGAAAGCTACAAACCAAAGTAAACCAGGTACTGATTTACAGTATGGAATAGGAAACATACAGTGGGAAAAACGGATCGCTCCAAGGATGAAGGTTTTGGGGAAAGAATGGTGGTTGTAACATGTTTCACTAACACTAGTCTACCGAGAGAAACGAAGGATTCTAATGGGAAGAAACGAACAGAAACCAAAAAACCAAGGAATGTGTTGCAAACTCTTCAAACAAATCAGCGTGTCCTCCAGCGGACGGCGAAACAAAAGTCTAGCCAGGAAGGGGGACGGGATGTTCATTCCAACATGAGAGGGGGGAAACGGGAGAACCAGCATTACAAGGTGGAACGTGGTGATGGAATGGTTTTGGAAGGGAGTTATCTTTACATGAAGTACTTTTCGTAAAAAATGTGTTCTTTTTTGTGACTAGTACTTTTTTTTGCGTTTTTTCGCATTGTCTTCGCGTTCTCGAAACATGGGAAGAAAACTGACCAAAACTTGCACAGCACCGGGAAATCCGGCCAACGTTCCCGTGCGTTAGCGCATTGCAGCTGCTTTGTTCCCCCAGTTCACCCCCGCCAGTTCCACCTGTTTTTTTTTTATTTGCTTTTGTCTCGTATTTTTGCCAATTGCCAGTGGATGGGAGGAAATCCCGCCCATCCCTGGGTGGTACCATCGGCGGAATTAGGCGGGGGCGATGATTGGGGGGACAAATCGCCACACTCGTCCGTTGCTTGGGGAAGTTCTCGTGAAGAAAAGCAACCCCTCGGGCTCGTCGCCGCCGATGAGAAGCAGTTTTTGAGGGGGGGGGAAATAGCCAACAGAGAGCAACTGGTGTTGCGCAGCGTTGTGTGTTTGTTTTGCTCCTTAAGGCGCCGCCGAGCCGAGCTGCTTTTCCCCCGGATTTCGAGCCCCCACCGCGCCACCTCCTCCTTACATGTTCCTGTGAGGAAAACTGGGTGCAGAGGTGAGGAGGGGGGACTCCGGGTGCTTGTCTCGCTATAGTACACAAAGTTTGCGTCGTCAACAGAGGATTCTACAGCACGTCTGCCGCCTGGTCGTATCGCGTTTGCCCATTCCGAACGATGAAAGTTGGTTAGAATTCCACGCGCGCGCGCACACACACACACAGCGCATGCACACATATCGGTTGTAGCTACGATGATGAATGTGTGTGTGTGTGTCTATGGTGGATGTGCGTTGTTGGCACATTGTTGTTGATGGCACTAGGAAAGCATTGTGTGCTCTTGCGCAGCTTTATCTAGCACCGGGTGCGTGGTCGAAGTTTGAACACCAACGATGCGTCCGAAGCGTCGTCGGTTGATGGTTGATGATGTTGGTGGCAATGCTTCGGCACCAACACCAAAGCTAGAGACACACTTGTACACGATGCGCTGCAAATCTGTGACGGGTTTAGTGATGCGTACTCTGGGAGAAAAGAAGTTTCCCCGCTCCCTGGAGTACCCCCGCGGCTTTTGCCCGGCATTTGGTTCAACACAAGTGTGTACATAGATGTAGGGGTGGGTAGGGTGAGAAGTTATACCAAACGACAACAACAACATAATAGAAGAAACAAAAAAAAAACAACACCCCCAAAAACAAAAACTACATGATCTCCCTCCGGAGGAACGACCCCGAAACGCGTTGGTACAACAGATGAGCATGAGAAGGTAAAACCAAAACAAATCAATAACAAAGTAGAAAGGGACAGAGCGAGAGAGTGGGAGCGAGACAGTGAATGTGTGAAAATGGAAAATAAAAACAAAAACATATTGTACAACATCCAGGCGATATTTACATCCACGCACAGAGTTACATAGCGCTTTTTCTTCTCTCTTTTGCGTGCGTTCTTGTGTGGTTAAATGTTAAACGTACGGAAAGATGTAGTCCGATAGTCCCGGAACGAGGAATAATTAAAAAAAAAACAACGACAAAAAACGCAAACTAAAACTCCATCTTTTCGAAGTGGAAGTGGGCGACAGTGGCATAATTAATGGAGCGGTGGACATGAAGAATGGTCGCAGTATGACGGTCGTGAACTGAGAGAGTGTGTGTGTGTATGTATGTGTGCAAAAGATACGAAATCGTAGAAAGAGAGCAAGAAAGAGGCGTAACACACACAGCGATCACTATCGCACACCGGCACAATAGTTGGCGATACTGTACAACAATTAAAACGCGTTTCGATTTGGTTAGGGCCAACGTGATGTGTTAGGTCACGTTGTTAGTTGATACCATCGCTCTCGGGTAGTTTCATGAACATTGTTTTGGATTTTGTTGTTTTGCTTACACCGGAGGATGGTATCAACAACCGATCTAGAACAAAAAAAGTAACATCGTTACACAACATTTACCATCGAAAAGCCACATTTTTTTGTTGGGTATTAGTTCTCCATCAAATGTTACAAGAACAAAAAGAAACGGGGAAGAAATCTTCACGGCACTCGGCACGGGTTCGTGGCTTGACGCGAAAATCTCTTCCCGAAAGGACCGTGTATTGGAACGGTTTTTGTTGTTGTTGTTGCTATTGTTGTGTTACTCTGTATGATTGTGTTGAGTGTACGTGTATGTTGTCTTTTTTTGTCACACAAACGATAATGTTAGTACGGCGAACAGCAAAGATCGTAACCACTAGACGGCGCTAGACATTGCACTGACGCAACATCGATACACATATCCAGAACGATTAACATAAAAGTACAACATAAAATTCATATCGAACATAAAAAAGGTAAACTTTCAACTTTCACAAACACGGCACACCATCGATGCGGAGAGAAAGGAGAAAGCGATAGAGCCTTAGCCTTTTGCGGTTGAACGGTGGCGTTAAGCTTGACCGCTTCAACACACTGATGGTTGCTGGTGGCGTGTTAATTTTTACTGCCGATAGAATTTAATAATGAAAGGTCAAATTTGGGGCTCGAAAGTTGCGCCAGGACGCGGTAGAACGAATGAAAATGAAAGGAAAAAAAGAACTAAAGCAGAAAACTTTCTCTTGTCCAAACATAACAGAGTCTTACGAATATCAATATCAAATCATAGTCATTATCGCCAAAGCTCCGTCTACGTCCCATTCGTCTCGGTCGTAGCTTTGGTGGGCAAGGGAAACTCAGTTAAACTCATTAACAATATGGCTTTTTTTAAATTTTTAACAGGACTGATAAAAAAGGTACAAAAAGTACGTCAACGCTCAGTCAAAGGAAAATAAATACCGAACAAAAAGGATTCGCGTCTGTTGTCGATACGGTGAAGGAATGTAAAATATCATTTCCTGTAACTAAAAAGACTTTAAACTAAAAATAGGTGTAGTAGTTGTGTGTGTATCTTTTGTACTGTAGTTTGTGATGTAGACAATGTGTGTAAAATTCAACATGTTCGATGATAGTTCGTGATGGTTTCAAACAGATGCCAAAATATAAAATCCAAATAAACGATTCCAATAACTTAACAAACAGTAAATAAAATGTAAATGGAAATACACCGCAGATGATTTATGATACAACCCGTTTGCTTGTGGGCGGATGAGTTTTTTCGCACGCTCCATTTACTCCTAACACTACCAATTAGGTCGCAGTCTGGTGAAACAAAAACGTTTGCGATCAATTTGTTAAGCACTCGACGGGACCCTTTCGGGCTTTCAGGTTAAGGTGCACAGGTGCGGACAGCCGACGAACCACCGAACTTATTTCTGTGACTGTGGTGCCTACTTTTCCCCTCCCTCCGAGTGGCCAGATGAGAAGGATAATTTATCGCTAATAATGAACATGATCGTTGTGGCCGCTGCCGGTACATTCTCTCCGGCAAGGAATTCCCGGAAGAAAGCTTTCGCCTCACGGGTGAAAACGGTTCGTCAAACACGGCGACGACCATCCCGTCGCTTCCGAGCAGTTGGGGAAAGCGTTCTAGGCTAGTAAATTGATCGATGAAACGAGTGCTCTTGGCTGGTAAGCATCATTAGTTTAGCGACACGCACACAACATTCGCACGTTGTCGTAAGCCTGCCACCGCAAGACCCCGGTTGCAACAGGACTTGGACGCGGGCGGGTAAACTGGACACTGGACTTGTGGGGGGGGGGGGGTGTGGGCAACAAATGTGCCCACTTTGGAATTAATAGTTAGCTGGCAAGAGGGTGACCCATCTAAGGTAAGGTGAACTTACTACCATTTCCTTCCCATCCCCATCTTCCAGCTGTATGGATGGAGCAGTCATTAATTATTCACGCCATTTCCTGAACTCCGGGACTTTTCTGGATCTTCCGAACGCGTTCTTGGCCTTCCGCCTTTCAACCGGTCGATTCATTTGGGCGATAGTTTCATTAGTCATAATCCTCCAAATAGAACTCGCCGACGTAGTTCCTATTAGCTGTCGTCACCGTCTGCGTGTGGGGCACGTTGGGGCGACCGCTAGACATGTTAGTTCATTCAACCATGGTCTAGGATTTCTCGGAATGAGAAGACGATGCAGGGCACGACATCATCGCCAAAAGGTGGACCTCATCGATTGGCCCGTGGAAAAAACACGAAACTGTACCCGTGGACGGAATGAGGACGTACGTGGAAAGTACGCCCGGCTTTGCAAATCGTCGTGAGTATCGTCGCCAGTGCTATTAATAATTCATTTATCTTCGTTAGCTTGCGTCCGTGAGCGACGGGCGCACACGGGGAGCTGAAAGTTGTGCTCTATCGTTTCGTGGAAGCGTTCTAGGCATCAAACGGGACTTGGGCTCGACGACGAATAATGCTTCCTGTTTTAATGATGAGTATGTGGGTGTGTGTGTGTGTATGAGTGTGCTTTTATGTGGTCCTCAGCGCAATGATCATCAGGGATATGCGACATCACAGGAGGAGGAAACCCGGCAAAGTTCGTTGTTTCCGTGCCAGCCGCAGTTGATAAACGAATGGAAAGCAATATTTTTCCTGCTCGATAGCAAAACAATCTGAAGCTTGCGATGGGTACTTTATAGCCTGGCATCTTAAAATATAAATTGAAGTGTCAATTAAGCAAAAGCTCTTCCTAACGATCAGCTCCAAAATGGAACTTCTTCAATTCGCATAAATTTGCAAACTCAGTTCCTCCAGTGCAGTAGTACCGCCAATCAGTCATCAGTAATTGAATGCTGGAAAATTAATTCCAACGTCATGTTCAGCTATGTTCTGCACGTGCTACCCACCATTAACAAAATTAACACCCTGCACCTGAAAGTGACATAATAAATACTGTCACTTGGAGAGCAAAAAGACGTGAAAAAAGGTAGGAAATTTGACCCAGAATTTAAATTAACAAGATTATCCCCGTTCCTCTCTCTCTCTCTTTTATTTTTGGAATGTAGTTCCACCACTGCACGGTGAACTAGGGGCTAGAGCCATCAAACAGAGCACTTTCAACTCTCTCCCAAGAGACTATCGTGTTATTGTCACATTGAATGCAAGCGGGGTGGGGTTGTTTCCAGTTGGACTTGAAAAGTTAAATAGTCATTCAATCCACTCAACCGGTGCCAAACGGTTGGATGCACTTAGCCGCTCGTATGTTTGCTGCGGTGTGAATGGTAGAGAGAAAGAAATAGGGAAAGTAAGGGGGCACCTACTGCATTCAAATCGGCTAATGCCACTTTAGCGATTACTAATCCGGCAGGGCGCGTAATTCGATCAGCCGTCCCTCGAACTCCCAGGGCCGTCCGTCCGTCTGCACGTGAGAGTAGCGCAAGAACTGCAGTGGCAAAGAAAGCATGCAGCCAACTGCACCGC